>NW_027263114.1:0-159114 GCF_902827115.2 Pseudochaenichthys georgianus
TTCACTGAAATAGCCTCAAAATCACAAACTGACATTCAGATTACTTATGGAGATAACTATCTCCATAAAAGTCATCTGAATGACAGTTTTGGAGAGAATCAAGCATAAATCTGTCAGATTTATGCTTAATTCTCTCCAAAAGTCATCTGAATGACAGTTTTGGAGAGAATCAAGCATAAATCTGTCAAATGTTAAAAACAGCCTTGTTTCACTGAAATAGCCTCAAAATCACAAACTGACATTCAGATTACTTATGGAGATAGTTAAGCATAAATGTCATCTATTCAGCCATTCGGCAGTTTGTGATTTTGAGGTTATTTCATTGAAACAAGGCTGTTTTGGACATTTCACAGATTTATGCTTAATTCTCTCCAAAAGTCATCTGAATGGCAATTTGTGATTTTGAGGTTATTTCATTGAAACAAGGCTGTTTTGGACATTTGACAGATTTATGCTTAATTCTCTCCAAAAGTCATCTGAATGGCAATTTGTGATTTTGAGGTTATTTCATTGAAACAAGGCTGTTTTGGATATTTGACAGATTTATGCTTAATTCTCTCCAAAAGTCATCTGAATGGCAATTTTGGAGAGAATCAAGCATAAATCTGTCAAATGTTAAAAACAGCCTTGTTTCACTGAAATAGCCTCAAAATCACAAACTGACATTCAGATTACTTATGGAGATAGTTAAGCATAAATGTCATCTATTCAGCCATTCGGCAGTTTGTGATTTTGAGGTTATTTCATTGAAACAAGGCTGTTTTGGATATTTGACAGATTTATGCTTAATTCTCTCCAAAAGTCATCTGAATGGCAATTTGTGATTTTGAGGTTATTTCATTGAAACAAGGCTGTTTTGGATATTTGACAGATTTATGCTTAATTCTCTCCAAAAGTCATCTTAATGACAGTTTTGGAGAGAATCAAGCATAAATCTGTCAAATGTTAAAAAAGCTTCTACATCTGGTGAATCATCGTCATCGATAAAGGACTCCCTACGCCATCCCAAATGTCTCTCAAGTCAAACTGAAGGGGCTCGGTGATCCTTCTTGTTCCCAAATCAGTGTATCTTCTGTGACAAAACAACAACCAAGTTCAAGGGGAAGACTGAAGAGCTAAAAAAGTTTCAGAGTTGGAAACACAAAGAACCAGCCTGGAAAGTTATCGAACCTAGGGCGCAGGAATTGAAGAAAGAGGATCTTTATCGCAAGGTGCAGGGCAAGGACCTCTTTGCTATGGAAGCTCAGTATCATCCAATATGCAGAAATAACTTCAACAATGACTACCAAAACCATGAGCGTGGAAGGAAGAGAGGAAAAAAGGCAGCAGACAACATTGACAGCCCGCAAGCCCGGAAAATGGCAGCACATGACAAGTCCTATTGTGTAGTAAAGGATTACATTCTTAGGAATGTGGTTGAACACAAAGAAGTCGTCCAGCTAAGATCCATGTGCAACTTGTACAGGAAGACACTGGAAGGTGAAGGTTTTCCTAATCCTGAATACCGCAGTGAGAAAAACAAAGACATATCTCGTGAACTCACATTCTCAAAGGTACCACACCATGGTTGTCTTGAGTTGAACCTTATATACATCTCAAGCATTACTGTAGATGGAGCAGTTAAATGTGCGTACAAACTTGGAACATCTGATCAACTACAAGAAGCAGCACTCACCCTCAATTCTCACATTAAAAAGGCATTCAAAGAGTCAAAGGAGCTACCATGGCCCCCAACTGCACAGGAGCTGGATGCTGTGAAAATGGATGAACTGCTCCCAGAGCATCTTGTACACTTTCTGAGCTCAGTGGTGACTGGGACACTTGATGAAGAAAAGTGTGAGAAGACGCAGAGGCTGGTCTATTCGATTACACAAGATATGTGTCGAGCAGCAACTAACAGCAAGTGGAAACTCCCAAAGCACATCCTCCTGTGTGCCACATTTCGGCACCTCTATCGAAGCAAACAGGGGAGTGATCAGCTAACTTATTGCTTATGAGGTCCTACATTGTCATTGCTCAACTATGCTTCATACAGGTATTTGATATTGATAAAAAACACATTTGTTTATCTTTACAGCTCACAACCATCCTTTCACGACTAGGACACTTAGAGACATATGACTTCAGAATGGAACTTGAGACAGCCATGGCCAAGACTTTTGATGAAATGTCCACCAACCTGACCCCTCAAATCATCACTGGCGAGGGAAACACTGTTTTTCACAGCGAGTGGGACAACCTGAACAGAATCACCACCAACATTCATGGTTCAAATGTGGTAAACAGCGCCGGGGGAATCATGATTCAAGAAGTGAAGGAGAGCCATGTGAGTACCAAGAAAAGGACCCTTCCTCTCTATGACAGGTCATCCAAGATGAGAAACCTTAAGATCACGCCTCCCGAGACGCTGCCGGAGCTGGCATTCAAAAGAGTTGACCCCAAATTCCCCAAGAATGCCAACTTTACCCCTCCTGCTGAGAACCAAGTGTCATATGATGCCTCAATGTTGCAGTACAACACCCACCTCCTCAGCAGATGGTTGAGCAGCCAGGGCAAGCAGCAAGTGCCTGGATTTTGTGGTTTTATTTCAAGCACAGGGAAAGTGCCTCCTAGGAAATCTACCATCGGCTCTCTTCAGTCTGAAGGCGGTCACAGAGGCACTCGAACGGTTGCTGTTCAATGTTTTTTCTAGAGGAGGAGAAACCAGCTCCTGGACCAAATGGTTGCCAAGCACCATTTTGTGTTCTCTACAGATTGCTACCAGCCAGATTCCATCAAAGCCCAGGAGAGGCTCAGACGTGGCTCTTCTGAGAAGCGCATAATTGATGGTCCAAACACCCGGAGGTGTAGTAGTATTCATTTACTTTGTTTGATTGTTACAGGTCCAGACTTCTGAGATCTATGAACTGCGATCCAACCAGGAGGAGACAGACAGCCGGATTGTCCTGTACCTCCACCAGGCTGTCAAATGGGGGTACAAGTCCAGTGTGGTGAGGACACCTGACACAGATATCCTGATGATCCTCCTCTACCATGCCAGCAGGATCAACCTCTTGATCTACCTTGACCACGGCTCTGGCAAACATCGCACACTGATAAATGTGACAGAACTGTCGGAATCACTGGGCCCTGACTACTGTAGCACACTGCTGGGATTCTACGTCTTTACTGGGGAGGACTGTACCAGCGCTTTTAATGGCAAAGGCAAGGTGAATCCCCTGAAGAAGCTGGAGAAGACTCCTAAACTCCACAAAGCTTTCAGGCAGCTTGGTGCAGACTGGATGGTCACTGATGAGCTTCAAGAGGAGATGGAGAGCTTCACATGCATTATGTATGGCCAAGCACGGATGACATCAGTTGACACAGTACGGGTGAAAATGATGAGAAAGATGGTCGGCGCTGACAAAGTCCTGGACTCTAAGTCAAAAGTAGACCTGGAACGCCTGCCTCCCCCCAAGGTCTGTCTCATTCCACATGTCCAGCGAGCCAACTACAGAGTCGCCTTCTACAAGAGAGCAGACAAGGCAATAATCGAGAGCCCAAAACCACATGATCCAGGCATGGGCTGGGAGAAGACAGGAGAAGAGGAGGTGTTGGAACCGGACTGGGCAATTGGACCCATCCTCCCTCCTTCTCTTGTTGAGGTACTGGCTCAGAGAGTAGAGTCAGAAGAGCACGCAGCTCTTGACAAGGTGACCGATTACGCCAACAATAACTTGTCTGTGGGTGAAGTGAGTACGAGCATGAGGATGAAGAGCTGGAGATGGAAGAAATTGAATTAGAAGATCTCTTCAGTGACGATGAGGATGATGAGTAGTTTAGGTCAGCAAGTTGGTAGTGACATGAAAAGGTAAATGTATTCATTGTTCAAGTTGTAATTATATCACACTTTACATAATCTTTCATGTTTGATTTTGGTGCAATAAAGAGTTAAAAATAAACCCAACAACATTTTATTGAATCATTTCATTTAAAGGATTAGAGAAAAACTGATTGTGAACATATATTCACCATATGTGTTGAAAAGGTAGTCGGTCATACACACATGTTTGGTCATTTCTTGCTGTTTTTGTCCAGAAATACAGTCAAAATGTTGTCAAATGTCAACAATAACCATCCCATTGAATTCCTAGGATCAAAATTGTGTGGGAAAATGTATTAATTTCGCTCTGTAAGTTGTCTACTTCAAAAGTTATGCCTACATTCTACATTACATTCTATTTTCATGTTTCGATTTGTGGGTTTGGATATTTGACAGATTTATGCTTAATTCTCTCCAAAAGTCATCTGAATGACAGTTTTGGAGAGAATCAAGCATAAATCTGTCAAATGTTAAAAACAGCCTTGTTTCACTGAAATAGCCTCAAAATCACAAACTGACATTCAGATTAATTATGGAGATAACTATCTCCATAAAAGTCATCTGAATGACAGTTTTGGAGAGAATCAAGCATAAATCTGTCAGATTTATGCTTAATTCTCTCCAAAAGTCATCTGAATGACAGTTTTGGAGAGAATCAAGCATAAATCTGTCAAATGTTAAAAACAGCATTGTTTCACTGAAATAGCCTCAAAATCACAAACTGACATTCAGATTACTTATGGAGATAGTTAAGCATAAATGTCATCTATTCAGCCATTCGGCAGTTTGTGATTTTGAGGTTATTTCATTGAAACAAGGCTGTTTTGGACATTTCACAGATTTATGCTTAATTCTCTCCAAAAGTCATCTGAATGGCAATTTGTGATTTTGAGGTTATTTCATTGAAACAAGGCTGTTTTGGACATTTGACAGATTTATGCTTAATTCTCTCCAAAAGTCATCTGAATGGCAATTTGTGATTTTGAGGTTATTTCATTGAAACAAGGCTGTTTTGGATATTTGACAGATTTATGCTTAATTCTCTCCAAAAGTCATCTGAATGGCAAGTTTTGGAGAGAATCAAGCATAAATCTGTCAAATGTTAAAAACAGCCTTGTTTCACTGAAATAGCCTCAAAATCACAAACTGACATTCAGATTACTTATGGAGATAGTTAAGCATAAATGTCATCTATTCAGCCATTCGGCAGTTTGTGATTTTGAGGTTATTTCATTGAAACAAGGCTGTTTTGGACATTTGACAGATTTATGCTTAATTCTCTCCAAAAAGTCATCTGAATGGCAATTTGTGATTTTGAGGTTATTTCATTGAAACAAGGCTGTTTTGGATATTTGACAGATTTATGCTTAATTCTCTCCAAAAGTCATCTGAATGGCAATTTGTGATTTTGAGGTTATTTCATTGAAACAAGGCTGTTTTGGACATTTGACAGATTTATGCTTAATTCTCTCCAAAAAGTCATCTGAATGGCAATTTGCGATTTTGAGGTTATTTCATTGAAACAAGGCTGTTTTGGACATTTGACAGATTTATGCTTAATTCTCTCCAAAAGTCATCTGAATGACAGTTTTGGAGAGAATCAAGCATAAATCTGTCAAATGTTAAAAACAGCCTTGTTTCACTGAAATAGCCTCAAAATCACAAACTGACATTCAGATTACTTATGGAGATAGTTAAGCATAAATGTCATCTGAATGGCAGTTTGTGATTTTGAGGTTATTTCATTGAAACAAGGCTGTTTTGGATATTTGACAGATTTATGCTTAATTCTCTCCAAAAGTCATCTGAATGACAGTTTTGGAGAGAATCAAGCATAAATCTGTCAAATGTTAAAAACAGCCTTGTTTCACTGAAATAGCCTCAAAATCACAAACTGACATTCAGAATACTTATGGAGATAGTTAAGCATAAATGTCATCTGAATGGCAGTTTGTGATTTTGAGGTTATTTCAATGAAACAAGGCTGTTTTGGACATTTGACAGATTTATGCTTAATTCTCTCCAAAAAGTCATCTGAATGGCAATTTGCGATTTTGAGGTTATTTCATTGAAACAAGGCTGTTTGGACATTTGACAGATTTATGCTTAAATTCTCTCCAAAAGTCATCTGAATGGCAATTTGTGATTTTGAGGTTATTTCATTGAAACAAGGACTGTTTGGATATTAGACAGATTTCTGCTTAATTCTCTCCAAAAAGTCATCCTGAATGCAATTGCGATTTTGAGTTTATTATTTCATTGAAACAGGCTGTTTGGACATTTGCAGATTTTATGCTTAATTCTCTCCAAAAATCATTCTTTTGGGATTAACATAAATCATGTCAATGGCCAAAAATGTGATTTTGAGGTATATTCTCTAAACAAACTGTCATCAGATGACATTTGGAGAGTTAGCTAATTCTATCAAAGTCACAATGCAATATTTGAGGTATTTCATGAAACAAGCTGTTTCAAATTTATGCTTAATCTCCCAAAATTCATCGAATGACTTTTGGAGAGAATCAAGCATAAATCTGTCAAATGTTAAAACAGCCTTGTTTCAATGAAATAACCTTAAAATACACAAACTGCCATTCAGATGACTTTTGGGAGAATTAAGCATAAATCTGTCAAATGTCCAAAATAGCCTTGTTTCAATGAAATAACCTCAAAATCACAAACTGCCATTCAGATGACATTTATGCTTAACTATCTCCATAAGTAATCTGAATGTCAGTTTGTGATTTTGAGGCTATTTCAGTGAAACAAGGCTGTTTTGGACATTTGACAGATTTATGCTTGATTCTCTCCAAAACTGTCATTTAGATGACTTTTGGAGAGAATTAAGCATAAATCTGTCAAATATCCAAAACAGCCTTGTTTCAATGAAATAACCTCAAAATCACAAACTGCCATTCAGATGACATTTATGCTTAACTGTCTCCATAAGTAATCTGAATGTCAGTTTGTGATTTTGAGGCTATTTCAGTGAAACAAGGCTGTTTTAACATTTGACAGATTTATGCTTGATTCTCTCCAAAACTGTCATTCAGATGACTTTTGGAGAGAATTAAGCATAAATCTGTCAAATATCCAAAACAGCCTTGTTTCAATGAAATAACCTCAAAATCACAAATTGCCATTCAGATGACTTTTGGAGAGAATTAAGCATAAATCTGTCAAATATCCAAAACAGCCTTGTTTCAATGAAATAACCTCAAAATCACAAATTGCCATTCAGATGACTTTTGGAGAGAATTAAGCATAAATCTGTCAAATGTCCAAAACAGCCTTGTTTCAATGAAATAACCTCAAAATCACAAATTGCCATTCAGATGACTTTTTGGAGAGAATTAAGCATAAATCTGTCAAATGTCCAAAACAGCCTTGTTTCAATGAAATAACCTCAAAATCACAAACTGCCATTCAGATGACATTTATGCTTAACTATCTCCATAAGTAATCTGAATGTCAGTTTGTGATTTTGAGGCTATTTCAGTGAAACAAGGCTGTTTTTAACATTTGACAGATTTATGCTTGATTCTCTCCAAAACTGTCATTCAGATGACTTTTGGAGAGAATTAAGCACATAAATCTGTCAAATATCCAAAACAGCCTTGTTTCAATACCGAGGAGAAGGAGAGGAAACAGATTTCATTCATCTGGTGATAAAGTAACCCTGGGTCTCACATGTTTTCTGCTTTGGGCTGAGGAATGGGCTCATCAGCAGCTAGCCTGGAGACATGATTACATGCTGCATACATATACAACCAGGAGCTAGTACTTTGACAGTTTAAATAAATGAGACATCGACAGACAGCAGCTGTTTTTGCAGGCATGGCAATGTTGTTTATTCTGTGGTGGACACAGGGCAAGACACAGCCACTGATTGTTCTGCTGAACCGCTCATATTGCTTGGTATACATTTAAACACACATGGCATACTGAACAGGCAGCACACACAGATAATAGGGGTGTAACAGTATCTGTATTCGTCCCGAACCGTCATGGCTCGGTTCATGCAGTCACACAACGAATACACCTTTTTTATGAGTGGGAAAAAAGTCTGTCACTTAGGGCAGTATCCACTACAATATATAATCCAGGGGGTGGTATTGCGCCTAAAAGCTGTTTGCCAGCAGCCCTTAAATAACAAATAAAGAACAAGAAGAAAACACAACAAAACGAACAAAATACAAGAAGAAGAAAAGTTAGTATGGTGTTTTCAGATAACACACAGGAGCTAGAAGAACGACCTACGAGTGCTTCAGCTGTGTGGGAAAATGTCGGATTCCCTGTGGACTACAACAGCGATGGAGTGCGAGTGGTGGATCGGACAAGGACGGTGTGTTGGCGTTGTTAGACAGTGGTGCGTATGCTAATGGAAACACACGCCAAACATGCTAAATCATATCAGAAGTCATCACCCAGATTTGCCAATCACCGGAGCAGCAGTTCAACAGCTGATCCCCGCTGTTTTTAAGAAGCCAATACGTTTGACATCAGCCATTAGGCTATGGATAATATGGCCATCTGAGTGTGTGTGCTATTTGTGGTTTGTTTTAACTGTGTAATACAGTTAACTATTCAAAATGTTAGAGTTCCTTATTTGTATACTGAAACTTGCACTACTTTCCAAAAATAAATAACAACAAACCTGGAATTATGCATTTGGAACTTTTTTTTGCTTTTTCTTGTTGAACCGAACCTGAACCGTGACTCCCAAACCGAGGTACATACCGAACCGTGAATTATATGAACCGTTACACCCCTCACAGATAACCAGATAAAGATGTTTCAAACATGGAGGGGTCGCCTCTGCACATCTCTGCACGTGTTGCTAAGGGGGAGGATGCGGAAGCAGGGGGGCCCCATGAGACCAGGATTGATAATCTCCTTCCCTCTATGACATACACTCATCTGTAACAGTGGTCGGATCACTTTGTCTCACTGGAGCTGCGGGTATGCCTCTTCTCCAGAATCAGTTGTACCCATCTGTTGGTATTGGGGGGGGGGGGGGTTGTATTGTTGCATTCTAAGAAGAGATGGTCAACAGGAAACCAGTGGAGGAGAGGAGGGGTCCCTGCTTTCATTACAACAAAATACTGCAGCAACCACAATAAAGACAGCAAAGAGCTTCCCTTCATTATTAAGGACCAACCTTTGTACAACTTGGGTCATATTTTTATAGTTATGGAAATCCTTCCTATTAGTAATAATAACAACAAAATCACAAAAATAGTAATGAGTCCTAACCCCTTAATGAGTCCAGCA
This sequence comes from Pseudochaenichthys georgianus, assembly GCF_902827115.2. NCBI lineage: Eukaryota > Metazoa > Chordata > Actinopteri > Perciformes > Channichthyidae > Pseudochaenichthys > Pseudochaenichthys georgianus. Next base: position 9,137 of record NW_027263114.1, read on the forward strand.
TTTAAGCACTTCTGGTTGCTCATCTTGAAGTCAATGTCTTTTGATTAGATTTCCCCATAAGGTTCTGTTTCCAATAAAAGCTGAACAGCTTTTACATGTCATAAATTCTGCGATTGCTAATTAGAGTTTAAATGAGGCTACTAAACGCCAAACATTAGCCACCTTTAGCTTAGCGCCGTTGACGTGAAGTCATGTGTTCATGATGTACTGTAGTTTAGCTACGTGTTGACATATAGCGATATCATTTTTGTTTCAACTATTATAATGTTAATAGGTGGAGATAATCCTGCTACACAAAATGTCCAAGTATCATAAACATGTGCTTGTGAAAGAGCTTATTTTCTGCAATGTACCGAAATCCAATGGGAAATCCCATTGTTTTTGAAGGAGCCGAGTTGTCGTACAATATACGTCAAGCCTGCACTACTCTATAGCTGAACACAGTCACAGTCCCTCTATGTAGAATAATAATGGTTATAACTATAAGGTATTTGCACACAGCAATAAGTGGTGACTGTGATTTTGGTATCACTTTTTATGACGCACATGTTTATAAAGCTTGTTTGTTCATTCATTGAAATGTTTTGCTGAAGGGTCATAGTGTATAATAATTCCGATATTTGTAATACATAAAATAAGGGTGTTCAGGCACATTATAATGCAACAGGGAATGCATAATAAAAAGATCCTCATTGCATTAAATGGGAATTATAAACACAATATGATACTTGCAAATCAACCCTTAAAACTCATATGTTCAACATCACCTTCCAAACAATAACTCACTCCCCCCCCCCCCCACTTACACTTCCATTTCTGCCCCCTGTTTTATGTTTATGTTTTTATTATGTTTCATGTTCTTGTCCTTGTATGTTCTTTGGAAAGTGACCTTGAGGTTATGAAAGGCCGCTATATAATTCAAGTTATTATTATTATTGCAAACAAATGTCAGTAATGTCAAGTATGAAACTTTTTTCATTTCAAACCTTTATTTAACCAGATTGGTCCCATTGAGATCATAGATCTCTTTTCAAGGGAGACCTGCAACAAACGTGCCACAGCTATATTGCCATTCATTAGTGGTTGTTCAGCGGCTTCAGCTTATAGGGGCCCACAGGGGCAGTAAATGCATAATAAACACTACATCTGCCAACGTAAAACAATATAGTTTGTTATAAACCCTCCATTAAATGTTTAAATAGTGTTGCCTAGTGCTGGATGTGTTGTTTGGTTGAAGCTGTGGCTCTGCACTGCATTACTCTAATTTTCAGAATTCTTTCACAGTTTGCAGTAGACAAAGGTTTTATTTAATCTCCCTTTATTCAGATATGTTTAGTTTTGACCATTTCAGATGAGTCGATCATGGGGGTATACAAAGAGTACCATAGAACTAAAACGTAGTTAAGAAGCAATATAGCAAATTAAGAAACATAACATATCCTTTTATTATCACTTCTTATACACATAAACCCCACAATGGACATTCATCTGCAAAAGTATTAAGATGTAACATACTGTACACACTGCCCATGCATTGCATTTGGAGTATGGACCTCGTCTGAGGAAAACAAATCCCATTGTAAATATACAGTTGCATTTGTCAAGAGCTGTCAGCCACTTTATGGACTCAGTCCAGGTGTTTGGTTTGGTTCAGAGTTGAAAACACAGTGAAACGCATCGCCCTTCTATCTCTGCTGCACCACTGTGTCCTAGACAAATGTCAAACACAGCTCTGTTTGAGAAACAAGTTCATTTATGGCATTGCTGCCAACCCCCATATTGCAGAAGTAAACGGTTGTGTGTCCAAACCTTTTTGCTTCATCTGTGACAGTGCAGAGCCTGCCATTGTTCCTTTAATTATATAAAACATATGGCAGATCAGATTGGAAGCCAAGCACAGACTGTAACCTCTGCATATTATTATTCCACTGAAGATTGCGAAAGTGCTCTAGTTTTGGAAGATCCTGTGAGAAATACTGTACTCTATATGATCCAGGGCTCAGTGTCCTCTGCCTCAATCAACATATAGAATCCACAGGAAGATGTCATGATGGTTTGCAAGGGTGTTTTGTATCCAGAGTTCACCATAAAAATCTGCCGATCATTGGAAAGGCCCAGATCCAAAACTCTTATCCCACTGGACACACTGCTGCTCCAGCTGCCCCAGCAGCCGGTCCACCGAGTCCTCCTTGTTCCCCAGCTTCAAGGTACCGCCTCCCGCCACCCAGGTCCAGCCGAGGCCAGCTCCGGCGAGTTTGCTCCTCTGCGGCATCCACAACCGCCCAAGGGATTTCACGCAAACATCTGAGGTAGCCTCTCTACCTGAGACCACCTGCTGATTTATCTCTCTCCTCTCCACTCTCTAGACGCACAGATGGAGCTGTGTACGGGTTAGTCCTGTAGCTCATACTGTGGCAGCGCCTCGGCTGCCGCGGCGATGGTGTTCCATCTCGTCCAGGGTGGACATGGAGCTGGCCGACTGGAGGAAGTTGTTGACGAGCGGGGCGAGTGAAGCTGGCAACCGTCATCAGCTCCGAACTGCGTGTTCAAATCAGTCTGACTGGAGTTACAGGAGTTAGAGTGGGAGGAGTGGAGGGAAGACGGAGACTCTGGACTCCTGGTGGTGGAGGGCTTCTGTCTGGAGCACGGCCCTGCTGCTGGTAGATGCCCTCTGCCTGGTCCTCCTGCTCTGCGGGGGGGTCTTGTGCGCAGCAGGGGCTCGGAGCTGGTGAGCTGCTGCACACAGAGGATGTTGAGGTGGGCGGCGGGTAAAACTGCTCAGCCACTCGTAGTGTCTGGACATGGAGTTGGCTACAGCAATGTCTTTGAGAGTCCGCCGAGGGGGACAACCGCGGACACAGAGCAGATCACGCTGTGCATCTGAGCCAGCAACATCTGCGTCTCCCTGTCCCGGTTCTCGTACAGGACAGTGTTGGCACATATGAGGATGAAGAGGCCCACTCCCATGATGACGGGCCCCAGCAGCTTCATCCGTTCACTGTGGATGAAGCTGGCTGTGGAGAGGAGGCTCTTTGCTCCCATACTCCAGCCGGAACTCTGTGACTCAGAGATACCGTCCCCCTCAGCGGCTCCCAGGAGCGGCGCCCTGGATATCCGGTAGGGCCAGTACCCCGCCACAGCCAGCGCCATGCCAACAACCACCACAATGACCCCCAGCACCAGGAAGGCTCCGGGAATGGAGCGGATGCGAAGCTTGCCTCGGATCACCCCGTACTTCTTCTTTTTGCTGCGTAGGGTGAAGCGGCGCTTGCGTGGATAGGGAGAAGTTGGTAGGACACCTTGGGCCTTCTGGGACTTCATGATCGGGTCAGTCCAGAGATCCTGCTGCACCGCGGTCAGATGCCTAGGGAGAGAGGACATGTCATTGGTTAATGCAGGTCTGACATCTAAGGATACACAATCAGTTGTTAAATGCCTAATGGATAAAACGCAGCTCCTCCGCTCCCTCCACTGGCTTCCGATAACTGCTAGAATCCACTTCAAGACCCTGGTACTTGCGTACCATGCTGCGAATGGATCTGGCCCTTCCTACATCCAGGACATGGTTAAACCGTACACCCCGGGACGTGCACTCCGCTCTGCATCAGCCAAACGGCTCGCTGCACCATCGCTGCGAGGGGGACCCAAGTTTCCATCAACAAAAACGTGGGTTTGCTATCCTGGCTCCAAGATGGTGGAATGAGCTCCCATTGACATCAGGACAGCAGAAAGCTCACACACCTTCCGGACTGAAAACTCATCTTTTCGACTCCACTTCGAGTGATAGAACTATTAACAAAGCACTTATATACTAATAAGGACTGGCTTATCTAAAGCCAGTTGAGTAGCACTTGAAATGTTTTTGCTCTATGAAGCCTGATGTACTTTATGATTCTGTTTTCTTCAAGTTTTGTATTTTGTTGGTCGAACGCACTTATTGTAAGTCGCTTTGGATAAAGCGTCAGCTAAATGCAATGTAATGTAATGTCAAAGAAATGTGATATGTAGAATTATTACCTGATCCAGAATCAGAATCAGTTTTATTTCCAAGTATGTTTACACATACGAGGAATTTGCCTTGGTGTAAATGGCAGAAGGGGGAGAAGTACTCAGATGTTATACTTAAGTAAAACTAATAATATTGTAGTGACCACGATATCCATTTGTTTTTTGTCCTTTGTTTGCGATTCACTCGTGGGGCTGACCGACGAATAGACGCTTGTAGTTTGAGAGAAAAAATATAAATGTCCAGATGCGATTGAAAAGTAAGATAGTTTATTCCAAAAAAGGCAAAAATAAATAAACGTTTTTAAACAAACTATTTGTCATATAAACTGATATTTCAATGTTAAAGGCAGAAGAATCAAGCTGTGAGGCTTCCAACCAGCAAGGTCTAACAACTGTTTGCTTCAGTCAGCCTCACCACTAGGCTGCAGCACCTCTCCTTTTATGCTGCAGCATCTCGACCTGCAGAGTAACGCACTCAAATAATAAATAAATAATATACACCACAGAATCTCAGGTTATACTCTAAAAAGATAAGATACTATAATCTAAGGAAATGGCTCCTATAAATACGTTGTAGGAATACTCTTTTGCAAGTAAGTCCAAGTCCAGAACCAAATATAAAAGTAGTCATTATACAAAGTGGCTATTTTCCAAATAATATACATTATTACACTGTTTTATGTGTGATAAATTCATGTGTCTATCGTTTTAATTTTGCAGCAGTAAATTATGAGAATGAATTGTTATACTGCCAGGTTTTGCCGTTCAAAATATTACATCATAATGAATTAGTTGATTTCATTTTTGTTTAAATAATATGAACCTGCAAAAGTCACTAGTAACCAATGTTGTAAAAAAAATGATTTGCTGCCAAATAAGGTGGAGTAGAAGTATAAAGTAGCATGAAAAGAAAATACTAAAGTACAAGTACCTCAAATATGTAATCAAGTATGGTACTTGAGTACATGTTTTTAGTTATTTTCCACCTCTGGTAAATTGGGCAAACAAAGACACAGCAAGAAGAATATGTTTGTTTAAAGAAAGGAGCCAAACATTGTACGAATATAAAAGTTATTTTAAAAACAATTTTAAAGACTAAAAAGAACAAATTAAGACAATATTTACACAAAATATAAATATGTAAGAGTACTGTAAAGTAAAGCTCAGGCTCAGGGGATGGGTGTGTAATTATGGGAAGATTGACGGTTCGATCTCTATCTACGTTTGTGTGCATGAAGAAGTGTCCTTGGGCAAGTTAGTGGACCCCAAATAACTCCTGAACAGGTATCAGTGTGTAAGACTTATTGAGCTTTGGATCAAACTAAACGGGGATTGAACCGCTGCTCTTCATATTGGTGTGAACAACACGATTTTCTAGTGTTGCTGAAATAAGCAGCTGATACGTCTTTTTTAACTTCAACAACAGCTTTCTGTACCAGTCACACGTCTCCCGTGCCCTGTACTACGAAGCCAGTTCTACAGACCCTGGATATGTTTGAGTTATCTGGCTTAACTAACCCTACCAAACGCGATCTCGCTACGTGGTCCTACGACGTTGATTATCAACTCGGTAAATCAAGCCTGGGTTTCTCTGTCTGGCTGAGAGCACGTGCACGTGAAAGGGCCGGGGTTAGCAACATTTGACCAATCACAAACAGGGACAAGCGTACTGACAGCGCAGCATCATACTTCATGAATGAAAAGTTCATTTGTCTAATCACGTTAGACAAATATGAAGAAATTAAACTTTGATCCATGATAGGGGCAGATGCCCCTTTCTGTGGCTTTTATCCTAATTTATCTGTTTAAGATAAACTAGGATAAAAGCCCCTTTCATACCAACACGGTTCCAGGGCCGGTTTGGAGATAGAGCCTGAAAAGCACCGGTTTTTCCTGTTCACACCGCAACGGAGCGGCCTCTAAGCTCCGGGATCCGGTTCGTTTCAAGCACCAACAAATTGTCGACCTAGAAGTAAGAACCGCATACGTCACGCTTGTAGAAAACGGCTTATGCCACAATAGGATAGCAATAAGTAGTCAAGTTATAGTCAGTTTAGCTTCGGTTGCTATGCTAACATCACCTATTTTATACCAGAGAAACTTTCATAACAGCGTCGTGATGCCAAACAGCGTCAATTCAGACTGACACACATTCACTTATGGGGAATTGGGGATATGTATCAGCTGCTTGTGTGACAGTCGGACAGTGAATACTTTACAGCGGCCGCTGAGGTGAGTTAACGGGAGAATAAACTCCTGTGGAAGAGCAGCCAGCACTGCAGCAGTCGGTAAATGCCGCAGTAACATATTAATAAACAATGAACCAAGGCACTCTGGAGAAAAGTATAAGGTTGGAGAAGTCGTTATTTAATTTAATTTAATCTGGCTTCGAATGATTAAAAGCAACACGATCCTCGACCCAACGCAGTCCCCCACTGTTGTTGTAGTTAGCGCCGTTGGGGAGAAAATCAGCGACGTAAACAGTGACGTCATGACGCAGTAGCGGCAGCACCAGTCGGGCTCTGGACGGTGTGAACAAGACGGGGGCTGAAAAGAAGAACCGGTTCCGAACCAGAAAATCTCTAGCACGGAGCTAGAACGGGAACTGCGTTGGTATGAAAGGGGCAATTGCACATGCAAGGTGAATACAGAACAGCTTGTAAAAAAAAAGTTCAAAACTACCGAGTGTTTGAATGCGTATATTAACAGTTTATGATATCAATGCCCCATCTAAGACATGAGTGGATCTGACTTTAATTGCATTTGAGTGTTTCTTCAACGTGTTGCTTAAAATAATACTTCTGCATGACAATGTAAGTGTTGCACGGCCAAATACGGCTCGAGAAGCTGACTCAGATAAGGAAATATATGATATATTATGATATTATATGATCGATGATGTGATTGATGATGTGATGTGATGATAAGTGCGACACGTCGGCGTCTTCCCTGCATACGGCAGTTTAAACTGTATTTCCTTTATCCTGTAATATGACTTGATAGCTTTAAACTCCGCACACTGAGCTCTGATTGGTCAGCAGGCGGTGCTTTCACTGAGTTGATCTCTTATCTGGAACATAACCTGCTCCGGAGCAGGTTAGGTGTTCAGCATAAGTTACCATGGAGATCTACCCCGGTAAGAAGTGAACCAGCGTCGTAGGACCGGAAACCCAGAGTTAACCCTGAAGTTACCTCGCTAACCGAAAATCCTGCTTTGTAGTACAGGCCACTGGTCTACGCGTTGTATCTCACCAGCGACCCCAGCTCTGTACAGCTGAATTATTCAGGAAGCATACATCAGCCCTGGGGAGTCCCCAGAGCCTCTCACATGAAGCACACATCTGGATTCAGAGTCTGCTGTAGATACAACCAAATACTTTCCTTCTGTTACGCTTTGTCTGTCATCATCACACAGGGATGCCTGGAAACCAGCAGTATTCAGCCCTATTAGTCAGTGGTTGTTTATCACGCACAGTCCTTCTCCAATGCTAATCACCAGTGAAAATAATTGGAGTGAAATTCCTCAGACTGTTCCAAACCTTCCTGAGCTTGTAAATTCAACAAGGTATACACTAAAGTAAAGAAACACTCGCACATGTGCTATTCTTCTCTACTTCCCACATGGTCATAAACAAAGCAGGGTGAAATGGAAAATCAGCTTCTAACATTGTGAGGTCCTGAGTGTTGCAATCAGAGTCAAACGTTCTCACCCTGCTGAATATCACACATCAACGCTGAGTCACTGCTCTGTCTCCCCCTGTAATTATTAAGACCCAGGCAAAAACGGAATTCACCTTTGTCACCTACAATACGAGAGACTACCAATTAAGCAAGCCAACAATTATTTATTTGGGAAATATACAAAAGATGTAAGCAAAATTAGTGCACTTTTGTTTATTTATGTCAACACATTAATAATACTCATGCTACTTCAGGTCCACACAACATGCAGTGTATCTACACCTTCCATATAAACAGTGGGTAAGAGAGAATTACTCCCCAGCTTTAAAGGTTCAAAACATATCTCAGACTCAGGAAGTGTCATCATCTTATTCAGCTTCTGAATTATTTAGTTTACAAAACTGTCAAACTGTGTCTCGACTGAGTATTCCAATTCATCTTAACAGTCTGTTCATCCCAAACCCAGAGCAATTTTAAATGCTTTATTTGGTAAAGTTGAATATTATTTACCTTGTTGTTATATTTACATAAACAGTGTGTGTAATGTAACTAGTTCTTCTTTCTGTGCAACTTTATATTTCTCCTCCACTCATAAAATATATTGTACGTTTTCTTACACTTCATTTACTTTGAAGCTTTATTAACTTGTTCCTTATAGATTCAGATTTGTACATACACACAACACATAACCACATAACTGTGATGTATGTAGATTAAAATAAGTCATAAGACAAAAAAGTATAGTAATTAAAAGTATGTTTTTGCATAAGAAACATTTCACAGTTCCAGCTTCTGAAATGTCAAGATATTTTCCCCTTAAATATTTCAATTTAAAAAACATAACGTTTTTTTCTAGTGTATATATAGATTTTTGTCAACACAGCAGCATATATATGTCTCTCTCAATGACTTTTAAACATCTGTCTCTCTTCCTGTGCACCCACACAGAATACCAGAATATATTTATTATTACATACAATTAAAATGTTATAATTGTATACAGCCAAACCGAACAACTATACTCTGAGTGTTAACAATTTAAAAACAAATGTGAATATTTTAACATTCGCACTGACTGTGTGTCATCACATAGGTCAGCTATATATTGGTTGTCTATATCTGAAACACAGCACAGGTAGTACAGCTGTTTTGAATAAGACATTAGTCATGCAGTTGAGACGTTTGTATGTCTTAATTACTTTAATGTGAGCTTAACCTCATATCACACTATCATGCTATATTTTTGGACACCAGTAGCATAAGTGCAGAAGATGATGAAACACTGACATATTAATACAAGAGTAGCATCCCATCTGTATGCTCCTATCCTCCTGGATTCTGACTGCAGTAACACAGATGAAAGCAGCAGGACAACACAGTGTGCTGCTCGCAGACTGACACACACAGGATGGATGGAGCAGAGAGAACACACACTGGAGAAAAAGAGTGTCTCCAGTCTGTAAAATATATTATCGCAGTGGTTTTGCTTATGTGGAGTATGTGTTTCCCCTCCGTGTGTTTGCATCCACTGCATTGGCTCATTCTCATTCTGTTCAGATCCTGCTTGCAGCCAGCAGAGGAAGCTGATCTGGAGCCAGTTCACTCCTGGGGAGCCACATGTTGTGCTTCATGATGTGAATAGAAAGACACAATGTATGGAGACAATGCCTCTAAATATGCGATGCAACACAAGCTCTTATTGATAAGGCAGCACCCTGGTTGACATAATTTCCGATCAATTAATGCGAGAAAAACCCAGAGCTTGTTCAATCGACAGAAATAATGCGTTATAATTATATATGTACCTTAAGGATGGACTGCTGCTGTATGGGGGCTACAGACAGTCTGCTGCATTCCTCCACACTGTCTGCCTCAGTGACAGGACTCACAGTAACGTTTCTCTCAGACTCTATCAGACCTCATACTCTAACAGACCTCAGGAGTTCTCCGCAGCTTTTGGAAACTTGCCTGTATTCCTCGGATCCTGTTGCAGCTCGTTCATAGTTGGAGCTCAGAACATCCCGATCCTGTGGGGTGAACGGTATCCAGGCTGTGCGGCACCCTGATGGTGGCACCCCCGCGGACACATCATCTCCTCACACCCCTCAGGACTGAATGAAGACGACCTTTGTGAGGACAAGAGCCCAGCAGATACCGCCGCTCTGCAGCTTCAGAGGAGCAGCTCTGTGAAGCAGACTGGGACCTCCCCTTTACAATACACTGGGCTTTTCAAAATAAAAGCCGCACAAAGACTAACGTGATATGCACTGGAGGTCTCCGTTTCTGGACGAGTCAGAAATGACTGGAATTATGTTCTCCAAAATCCATAATGGAAACAAATATAAATATTAAATTAAATTACTTTTCATTTAGATTATCCTTTTATCCTGTGGTGTAAAGTAACCAATTTACTCAAGCTAAATTGAGACCCGGTCCGTAATCCGTGTATCTACCGTCCAATTGTTTTTCTTTATTAAACACTGAGAGGCCTGTTTGCTTTTTACCTGTTTTTACCTTACTAACTGGTCAAATGGTCCTTGGAGCGAGTGATTTCAAAACAAAAGCACTCGTTTGCTAAAATGGACAACTGTGGTGACCACCTATTTAACCACTGGGACATAATTCATACTTGGAACTACAGTTGCGGTTATTGTTCCCACACGGACATGTTATGGGTTACCTATAAATAGGTGTGCCCTCTTGTCTCTCTCTCTTGTCGACCCGGGCTGCGACCCGACAACATGTCCTTTGCAGCTTGTTAATAAATTGCTATTCTTGCACCTTCCTTGCACCGCCTCTGACTCCATATCTCTCGGCACTACACTGGTGACCCTGACAAGTCTCGAGAAGTTTCCGGGACAGACCCGAACACCGGCACGCGGACTGAGGCTCGGTGCGCGCCCCGCAGAAGAGCTGGGGAAGTTGCTCGCCGTTCCTGCATCGGCTTTCCTACCAGCAGGGGGACGATGCACGACCTGCTGGGTCGACCAGCAAACCGATTGCTACCTCGTGGGCTTGTTTTCTTCGGGGCGTGCGGCTGCACGTCCTGGCTGCGCGGGCTGACGACGACTAGCGGCTAACCACGAGGGGCTAACGACGGCTAGCAGCTACCCATGGCAGCCAGCTAACGGCTTCCGGCTAGCGGCCGTCGACACCAGCTAACAGCTAACCACTACAGCTAACGGCTAGCAGCTACCGACGGCTAACAACGACAGCTAACAGCTAACAACGGCTAACAGCTAACGACAACTAGCAGCTACCGACGGCTAACAACGACAGCTAACAACGGCTAACAGCTAACGACAACTAGCAGCGGCAGCTAACGGCTAGCAACTAACGACGTGTTGACATCTGACTGTTAACAATTTTTTTTTCCGGTGCCGGAGAGGAGGTTCGACCAGCCGGTTGACCTCATGTGGACACTCTCATTTTTTTCACCACCTCGACGGCGGTTCCAGACGCCACTCACGGTATCATCGACGCCTGGGTGGTGCACTCCTGGACCCCGTCTCGCCTCAACGGTTTTGGACGTCGCCCATGCTGCCATCGGCCCGTGGGTGGCGCGCTCCGGAGCCTGTTTGGCCTCTCCTGCCTTCCGGGGATATCCAGACGCCACTCACGTTCATCGACGCCTGGGTGGCGCACTCCTGGACCCCCTCTCGCCTCGACAGTTCCGGACGTCGCCCATGCTCCATCGGCCCATGGGTGGCGCGCTCCGGGACCCTGTCTGGCCTCTCCTGCTTCCCGGTGATGCCTCAGCACTTGCTGAGGACTTCATGCCCGCCGCCGCGGCACGTCTGCCTGCGGCCGGGTTGTGCTCCTTCCTCCCGGGGGGACTGCTCCTCTCTTCCGGGGATACCTCGACGCCTGCCGAGGACTTCATGCCCGCCGCCGTTGTGCGTCTGCCTGCGGCCGGGTTGCCCTCTCTTCCGGGGATACCTCGACGCCTGCCGAGGACTTCATGCCCGCCGCCGTTGTGCGTCTGCCTGCGGCCGGGTTGCCCTCTCTTCCGGGGATACCTCGACGCCTGCCGAGGACTTCATGCCCGCCGCCGTTGTGCGTCTGCCTGCGGCCGGGTTGCCCTCTCTTCCGGGGATACCTCGACGCCTGCCGAGGACTTCATGCCCGCCGCCGTTGTGCGTCTGCCTGCGGCCGGGTTGCCCTCTTTCCTGCTGGGTTCTCCGCAACACCTAGTGCGGCCCCCTTACGACGGCCCGCCCCCGGTGTGGGTGCCCTCGCCCTCGTTAGGGCCCCTGCCCTCTCCTGCGGCCCCCTTTCGTGGCCCGTTCCATGGCCCGGTCCTCACCTGCGGCCCCACCCTCCTCGGCCCTTGTGATGTTTCCTCCACGGACGTGGGGATATATTTGTTTGCCATGTTTGAATTCTGGCGGGGCTTGTGTGGTGACCACCTATTTAACCACTGGGACATAATTCATACTTGGAACTACAGTTGCGGTTATTGTTCCCACACGGACATGTTATGGGTTACCTATAAATAGGTGTGCCCTCTTGTCTCTCTCTCTTGTCGACCCGGGCTGCGACCCGACAACATGTCCTTTGCAGCTTGTTAATAAATTGCTATTCTTGCACCTTCCTTGCACCGCCTCTGACTCCATATCTCTCGGCACTACACAACATTGTTAGGAGATTTAAACTATTGGCTACAGCGGTTCTGCACTGCGGTCACTCAGCCGTCTCTCGAGTTTGTTTTTTCAAATCAGCTGCTCTTCATTATTCCTGCTATATTACCACAAGTTCTTAAGTAAACTGACACTGTTGGACTCGGTTCTAGTTTGACTTCTACCAAAAATAAAATGAGTACGTTTACTGTGTAGCTACCTTGTCAGTAATCCTCTGTCATAGTAGGCTACATAATGCATGTTTTTATGCTATCTTTGATGAGTGTTAAAAATATAATTTTACCATTAGTTCTTAATGAAATTGATACTGTTTGACTTTGTATTAGCCTACTACTTACAATACATTGAAGTACGTTTACTGTGTATTGTTTGAGAAATCCTCTGTCAAAGTCCCCTGCTGAGAACAAAATCAAGCCACTTCTGCTGAGTTTGATGAGGGAATTCTTTTTTTCTTGCCATTAGTTCTTCGTGAGATTGATCCTGTTGGACTCAGTAGTGAAACTACCCCCACAAGTACTATGAAGTACTTCGTGTACTTTTCCAATAATCCTCTGTCCTTCCATCAGTCCCAGCCAGGGGCGCCGTAAGGGGGTGAAAAGTTAGGACGATTCTAAGGGCCCGTGACTGACGGGGGCCCCAACATATTTAGAACATTAAGAAAAAAAAATATAAGTAACCTTTCATCAATCCTCAATAATTAACATTAATAGAACGTTATATTGATAAAGTACTCACTAAACTTAAGATTCATTTAACTTATTTTCTCCCAAAAGTTAATTATCCAAAGCCTCTGTACACACCCTTCTATTTACATGTAATGGTTTGGTCCTGCCTCCAAACGCGGTTCGGGCACCGGCACTTGCAGAGAGTGAAAGCATGTGAGGAGGGATGCTAGTACTTAGCCTACGTACTGTGTTGTTGTCTCAACGACTCAAAAAGTCAGGCTCTAAGAAAAGAAGAGAAAGGAGAGAAAGACAAGAGAGAGGGACTAAAGGGCGACAGCATGTCACCCAGTTTTTCACAAGAAAAGGTGTGGTCTATGAGTGGTGGAAATTAGTCTGTTAGCTCATGTTTTTTTAAGTACTTTAAAAAAAAAAACATGTACTTTAAGTACAGACAATTCAGAGGTTTTTAATTTCACTGCTCTTTTAGCTGACATTTAAAGGTGGGGTAGGTAATTCACTTCAGAAAAACCTTTTTGTTATATTCCATGGAATGCTCTTAACATCCCGATAGCAATGAATATATTAAATGCTTTGACAATAAATACATACAAAAATGTCAACTGTGGAAGCCGTGGCGCTGTAAAAAGCATGACCAATCATCTGAGCCGGCCCGGCTAAAATAATTGGATGGCCTACCTGCCTGTCAGCCTTCCAACTGTGCACAAATCTCGTGCCCTCATTGGTCATGTGTGCATTTGTGTGTGTTGGAGGAGGGGCTCTGTAAGGAAGCGGCAGATTTTTTTTTGGTTGTGTACTTTCAGATTCTAGCGCACTTGAGCTGGTTTCTCCATTCTTACCTACCTACCTTTAATAAATGCAGGCACATTTTTAGCGCCTATTCATACTAAATCAGTTGTCCCCCCCCCTGGTGCCAGGACCAACAGATCCATCTCTAGGCTCAGCAGCCCTGTCCCCCCATAATGCTGAACCTGAAACAGCTTTTCTCCCAACTGAAGGAGGTGAGCAGCATTGTGTTGATTGACATGCCATTTAACATATTTGAAGGGGGACTGGAATACAAAAAATATATATATATCAAAACAAAAGGCTAACATCTAATTTTAATTATACAAACACAGTATTTTCCCACACAGCCAATGATCTACATAAAACAAAAAACTGCTTTTAGTCTATTTGGATGATGGACAGTTTGAAGCGTTGAGTGATCAGTCTGTATTAGGTAAACAAAATGTTAATCACCGACATTTTGGTATTAATACTAATGTTATTATATTAAAGCAGGGGTGGGGAACCTCCGGCCCCCGGTCCGTATACGGACCGCTAGACCATTTCGTACGGCCCTCGAAGTAATTTATAAACAAAGTGGCCTGTGCCTAGTGGTGGGGCCCAATGTGATATATTTTCATGGGGCCCAAAATCCCTGGCGGCGCCCCTGCCTCCAGCACACTTCCAGTGTCTGACTCCATATGATATTGTCCTGATGCTGTAAGAGTGATGCCCCATGATCACACAATGACCCCTATCTGAGTGCCAAGGACCTCATATTATGTCGTTACATCACCCATTATAACAATTTGCTTTCCTTTTTCTCTTCTCTTAACTGAATAGCCCTGTCTTTAAGTATAATACAATGTAAAGTCCTTTTCCTGCACCATTTTAAGGCTTAAAAACAGGGATTTTTACTGTATGTGTTTGGAGAAATGACACAATCAATGGCCCAGAATTGTACTTTATAAACTCTGAATCTTGTGGTGCTTGAAGAAATACACACTGGCTAAGCCGGCCAGGTTATATATATATATGCCTTTTTTCGAGCCATTTTTTGCAATATTTATTAAAATGTCACTAGTTATTTAAACAAACCACTATCTGAGGATAATACAAGCAACCATAAAACACCCTTTACTAGAGCCATTGAAGCCCATGAAGAATGTATCCTTTCACAAATATTTTTCAACTGCTGTAAGTTAGGGCACTCTCTGTGCAGACAATTTAAAATACTCTTCATTTGCAGTATTTTTTTAAAAAAGTGTTCAGAAAGACTGCATCAATTATATGCTTATATACATATATAATATCAATATCTGTATTAACTAACCAAAGTCAATTTAAATAGCGGGCACAAATGGGGTAATTGCCATGCATGTGGTTTTTGATATAGTTTACATTCAATTTCAACTATTTTAGACAGAAAAACGTTTATTGACTAAAACTTTTTGAATTATTTACCATAATTTAGAAAGGTTTTTGTGAGAAATTATTTCAAAATTAAACTTTTGGACTCCATTTATTTTTAATGTATTTCCTTGAGGATGGGGAAGATATATCAGCATGTAGTTCAACATGCAAATGTTCTAATGCAAGTAAGTATAAGTATAACATGCAGGGTTCATACACTTTTTCACCAATGATTTTCAATGACTTTTCCATGACTTCTCAATGACCTTTACCTCATTTTCCATGACCAAAAAAAAATTCCCACTGAAAATGGTTTATTTTAACATGGAACAGGAAAATAACATCTGCATATGAAACATGTTGTGCCTATCTAAAACAAATCAAATAGTAGGCTTACTAGCTTCTACACGCTAAAGCAACTGTAGTCAGGGAGGCAGTCATCAGGTATGAAAAAGGTGGCAAGGACCCGACCCCTGACCCCCTGAAAGCAGCAGTGTCAATAATAACAGAAACGCCAAAGAGTCACATCTAATAGAAATATATAAAAGCATTTATTTTAATTGTGTAGCAGTCAGTTTATAATTCTGGCAGCATGGTTGAGCATTTAGAAAATGTATTGTCATGCCTCTGTGCAAGGCTTAGTCTTTCTATCTTTATAGCCACTGGTGTAAAGTAACTAAGTTCATAAACTCAACAAGTACTATACGTGGGTACAATTTTGAGATACTTGTACTTTATTTAAGTATTTCAATGTTTTGCTACTTTGTACTTCTACTCCTCTACAGTTCAGAGGTACATGGTGTACTTCTACTCCTCTACAGTTCAGAGGTACATGGTGTACTTCTACTCCTCTACAGTTCAGAGGTACATGGTGTACTTCTACTCCACTACAGTTCAGAGGTACATGGTGTACTTCTACTCCTCTACAGTTCAGAGGTACATGGTGTACTTCTACTCCACTACAGTTCAGAGGTACATGGTGTACTTCTACTCCACTACAGTTCAGAGGTACATGGTGTACTTTTCCTCCACTACATGTATTTAATACCTTTAGTTACTCTACAGATGTGGATGAATGATGTGAAATATAATCAAGTGTTAAATTAGACTTTAGTTCCACCTGGAGTAAAATCCACAAGCTACCCTGCAGTATACAAAGTCATTCAAACTAGCTGCACCTTTACCAGCTTTGAGAACACTTTCATGATCAATCATTATAAAACATATCATATATATTATTCTGAAATGGACCAATCTGCACAACGACTACTTTTACTGTCGCTACTTTCACTATATTTTGATGAGAATACTTTTCTACTTTCACTTGAGTAACATTTTGAATGCAGGACTTTTACTGTAACAGAGTATTCCTACACTCTGGTACTTCTACTTTTACTCAAGTACAAGATCTGAGTACTTCTACTTTTACTACAAGATCAGAGTACTTCTACTTTTACTCAAGTACAAGATCTGAGTACTTCTACTTTTACTCAAGTACAAGACCTGAGTACTTCTACTTTTACTCAAGTACAAGACCTGAGTACTTATACTTATACTCAAGTACAAGATCTGAGTACTTCCACTTCTACTAAAGTACAAGATCTGAGTACTTCTACTAAAGTACAAGATCTGAGTACTTCTACTCGAGTACAAGATCTGAGTACTTCTACATATCTGAGTACTTCTACTTTAACTCAAGTACAACATCTGAGTACTTCTACTTTTACTCAAGTACAAGACCTGAGTACTTCTACTTTTACTCAAGTACAAGATCTGAGTACTTCTACTTTTAAGAACAACATCTGAGTACTTCTACTTTTACTCTAGCACAATATCTACTTATACCACCTCCGTTTATAGCCTATGAAAAAAACTATTAGAAAACGAAGGCTAAAGCTAACGTTAGCAGATAGTGACAATGTATGCTAGCTAGCTAGCTAGCTAGCTCAACGATTCCTTAATGATATTGTGACAGAAAAACATTTCAGTTCACATCACGCTCTGCCGCTCTGCTCTGAACACCTGAACGGCCCGTTCTAACAGCTGTTCACCAGCGGTGCAGTCTGTGCCACAGTGACTCCGCACAGTTAACGAACGCACCGTAGCTAATCTAGTTGACCCTCATACCGGAGCAGCAGAGTTCAACCGACAGGCAGGAAGACTCGAGCACACAGCTCGCGCTTCATATATTAAAAAATAACACCATGCGCGTCATGATGGCACATAACAGCTCGCGACCGCAGATTATTTTGGCGATTAGATAAAATGTAAATTATATTTGACGCAATTTTAGTTACATTTCCATGACTTTTCCAAAAACTTTGGGAAAAACATCGTTTTCCATAACTTTTCCAGGGCCTGGAATTTGCATTTTGAATTTCCATGACTTTTCCAGGTTTTCAATGACCGTACGAACCCTGAACATGGAAAAGGAAATAAAATAGGTTTCTTAGGAGGATGTGGATTTATTTTCTCTCACCTTGTAATTACACAATCAAACAATGTAATGTGGCTCTGGCCTTCACTCACAAAAAAACATTTTGTTGAATTGGACACATTTTTCGAAGCTCTATTGACTGACATGCAATGAGGGACTGATGGAAGAATCTGTGAGGAATGAACTGGAGCAGAGAAATAATCATATTTTAAAAGACAGCAGCTTCATAAGAGGCCAACAAGAGTGACAGAGTGTGTCAGTGTGCTGAAGGATAGACCAGCTATCCAGGCCAGACTCTAAAGACTTTCCAAGGTGTAAAATGCTGCTGCCGGAGTACTGACTGGAAGTATTGCTGATATCATGTCTACCATCCTCTTAAAATACTCTGTCCAACAATATAAGTCTCATGAAGAAAGGTTTTGTAACGCTTATTCAAAATAGCAGAGAAACATGCATTCTTGTTCTCAGGAGGGGACATTGACAGAGGATTGTTGGAAAAGTACACAGTTCGTACTTCATAGTACTTGTGGGGGTAGTTTCACTATTGAGTCCAACGTGATCAATCTCACGAAGAACTAATGGCAACAAAAAAGAATTCCCTCATCAAACTTAGCAGAAGTGGCTTGATTTTGTTCTCAGCAGGGGACTTTGACAGAGGATTTCTCCAAAAATACACAGTAAAAGTACTTCAATGTATTGTAAGTAGTAGGCTAATACAATATCAAACAGCATCAATTTTATTTCTCCTGTAGGTAACCTTAGTTCTTTGCAGGTGTTTGTTGAGGTTTGACGTGGTGTTTACAGCAGTGGATAACAGCTTCTGGCCTGGACATAGTTTGCACCTCACCGTCACATTCCTGTCTATTCTTCGGACGAACTCAAAATAATGGGCATACCTCCACCCCTCGAAAGTTATCGCTGACTCAGCCATGTTTATGCAGCACTGCACGTGGAGATGTGGATGCGCAAGTCGTGCAGATTACGTACATATAAACCTGCGGCGGAACCCCCTCTTGTCTGTCAGTGTGATTATGACTGATTTTAATAAGTAACGAAGGGCGTGTCGGGGGCTATTGTTAGTAACTGTAGCGTGTTACTGAATTATAAAAGTAGCGCGTTACACTACTTCGTTACAGACAAAAGTAATATTATTTGTGTAATGGAAACCTCTATGCAGCAATGCAGAGCCAAAACGCAGGAAAGGATGGAAGCAGGAGCAGCTTTAATCAAACACTGATATTTATTGAGAGTATAATAACGGCCGGAGAGATCACAGAGTATATCACACTTTCATGTGGGCCACCTAGCAATCTCTGAAGACAAGGCGTAGAAACTGGAATCTGTATATCCCAGAAGGAGGGACTGGAAAGGCCCGCCTTACCTTAATCATTACCAGACATTGGAACAAAGAGCCGATTGTATTGCAAACCCACAGGAAGGCAGAGGACCTCTTGACCTGTGTCCTCCTCAAGTTACAGAGAGGAGTATATGCGACTCAACGAAAAGCATATATTTGTAATAACAGATTCTCAGAAAAGCTGAGAATCTCTAGACACAAAGAGATCAGATTAAAAATATTCTCTGACTATTAGTGTAACGCGTTACTTTGTTACTTTGTAACGCGTTACACCCAACTCTGGGTATATATCCATAATCAGTGTACTACCTACAGTAGTCGTGTGGAGAAACATACAGGAGCCCCGGCACAGCAGAGTCATGTGCTGCTGAGGACGTGGGAAAAAGCAACATTTATTTTATCCACCCAAAAAAGCAATATCAGTTTAAGTGGGCGACCACTGCTTTGGTCAGGGTGCCGGCACCACATTGGTGAGGTCCTCCTGAACCAGGTTTTTACAGACCTGCAGGTGGACACATCACGCTCGCCAGAGGTTACCTTGTTCACACGTCTGAGAGATAAATGGAACCTGTTACCACAAGAATCCAGCAGCCAATGGTCCCGTTACATTCCTGGCAACACCGAGCAACCACTCCTGGGCAAGTTACGTGCTGAACTTGTCAGGTGCGCAAAAGAAGTGACTGACCACAAGCGAGGTGACTACCGTGAGTTTGTGCAGCTGTGTCTTGTGTTTCTGGATGAAGGTGGTGAAGAGCAGACTGCAGTGACCTTCTATGTTAGCTAAGCTATTAAGCTTAACATCAACAGTAGCAGCTATTCTAGAGTGGACAATGTCATATTCAGAGTATTGATGTCTCATGTTTATTGAGAGTAGCATTGTAGTTGTTACAGTAAATTAACGTTTTAAATATAAGTATATTTGCGAGCATAGCTAGCTACTCTGGTAGTAACGGTAAGTTATGTTGAAGTTAGACTATGTACAGCTAAAATGTGAGGCTTATGCAAGCATGGTTTATTATAATTGAGTGATATTAAGTATGCCAAGATATGATTTTAAACTCTATCCTTGTCCTTGTATTAAATTAACATTTTAAACATAGTTATATTTGCAAGCACAGCTAGCTACTCTGGTAGTGATGTAAGTAGTGCTGCGTACCTGGACTCACATTCAGGTTCAGGTCCGGACTCAAGTCCAGAGGTTCAGGTTCAGGTCCGGACTTATAAGTCCGGACCTGAACCCATGGCTTGTGTGAAGTTGTGTGAGTAACTAAAGTGAACTTATTGTGAGCTAATTATCAATTGAACATTAACTCATAATCAACTCAAATTCAAACTCGTCAGGTTTATTGTGCTCCCTTCCGTCTACATTTCTCTAAAAAGTACAAATGTAAAAAAAACACTTTTTTCCACTTAGTCTACAAATGACTTATGACAGCAACTACAGTGAACTACTACAAAGTTCAAACATGTATTTCATTTACCAAACTAAAGTAACCAAACAGTCCCTGAGCTGACTGAGCCTCAATTCCTAAAACGTTGCTGAAAGGTAGAGTGTAGAGTAGACTATACGCATTACACTGTTACACACCTACTATACAGTATACACTACACTGTAGTGACTGTACAGTCAGAGTGTACTGTACTGTCTGTACACCATGTCTTTTCTACAACTCTACATGTTTACATTAAACAGTACATACTACATACATAGTGATGTACATACTGTTAGAAATTAAAATCAATGTTGATATGGCGTAATTTTGAATTAAATACACTATTTAATTTAAATCAGTTTTATTCTGAAAATCCGGAAGTTCACACTATTTACTTAATACTTTTATTCTGAAAAGTCTTCACTTCCGGTTAGCATTAGCATGTGGCGAAACGCTACGTTTTCAAACCGTGAATCGAAGGTGAAATGACATGTGATGTTGTACACTGAGCACACTGGGATTAGCACTCATTTATTGACACTGAATAACGTTTATCAGGGAATGTTTAAATAACCACAGACACCAGAATATACGTAAGTGCCAGTTTTTTTGCGAGTCCAAGTACCGGTTCCTGACGTTCCGGTTTTAACCGGACTTGAACCGAAACTTTTTACAAGTCCAGTACCGGTTCGGCGTACCGGTACGCAGCACTAGATGTAAGAGTAAGTTATCATTGTAATGATGAAGTTGGACGATGTACAGCTAAAATACAGCATGGTTTATCATAATTGAGTGATATTAAGTATGCTAAGATATGATTTTAAACACTATCCTTGAGCTTGTGTCCTTTTCATTCCCAGGCACTGCACAGCCAACCCAGTCTCACGGCATTTCGTGTTCACCAACACGATTTTTAATCTATTGATTCGTGTTCACCATCACGATTTGCCCCTTTTTTTCGTGTTGCACAGCACGATTTTAAAAGCAATGTATTTCTACTGGTAACGTGTTTCGTGCCTGCAGGTTGCAGCACGTCTTTTTCTCCGGTCGGGTCGTGGAAGACCGGAAGCTGTGTGGTTCATAAAAACATGTTCTTACTCAATATCAAGCCACAATTATTGCTTTTATTTTAAATCGTATAATTTCGGACTTTTGTTGCCGTCTGTGAGGAAAATAAATGGGACTCAGAGCCTCAGGATACTGAAATCTGTATTTTTAAATATTTTTTTCCTTCTAATTTGTTATTCTTTTTAAAATAACACACTGTTATTTACTCACCAATAACACACAATTATCCTTGCTTTTATTTATTGGTTTAATTCCATAATCTCGGGCTTTTTTGGTGTCCGTCAGGAACTGAATTTCAAAATAAAAATAACCGGAAACAGACGTAGGCCTATAAGGGACATTTCGAACATCATTGCGATTGTCAACATTTCTGAGTTTAGGATGGCCGAAGACACTACACTACCCATAATCCCCAGCTATCGTTTAGGACTACAGTCCCGTAAGGTTACGCAGAGCGTCAAACAGCTGTGTGAAATGGAACGAAACCACGCCAGACTATCCAAAACTGGAATCGAACACCCCCTCAGAACTACACATGCTGGCTATTGTGTTTCGCAAAATGTTCTATGGGACGTCTCTACTGAACGTTTTCGTTTTTCCCACAATTAGAAGTTGCCATTATTAAACACATTGGTGTTATCAAATGTAAAACATATAATTAATAAATGGGTGAAAATCACTTGTGTCCATAATGCGCAGCATTAATATATACCCACATGACAGCTCATTGCTACTTTGTAATTCTACTCCACTACAATTCAGAGGTTAACCTAGTATTTTTACTCCACTGCATTTATTTGAGTTACTTTGCAGATTCTGATTAATTATGTGAAATATAAACAACCCTTAAATCAGACTTTAGTTACACCTGAGTAAAATTCAGGTAAGGTGATTGTCAAGTGCCAACAATCATGAGAGATATTTGATAGTTGGTGCTTGAGAAGACTAAACATGTATCTGCAATTGACATGAATGGAAACAAGTAATAAAGTATATTCATTACTCGTTATTCTCTACTAATAGTTAATTAAAGACTGTATATTATGGCTATTTTGCACATCCCTTTCAAGATTTTCAAAGGTTTATTGACATATCATACACAACTACGGTGTAGTTATGCAATGAATGAAAAACTTGGGTCACAGGTTCCTCAACAGTGCATTACAAGACATCTATCAATATGTGTGTACCTCCACCATTAAACTGTCATATTCTGCACATTTCTTATTCTATCTACATACATAAGAGTATAATTAGTGTGTATAATATCAGTTAAAATAAGTGCTTCAACATAGTTAACATTGCAGGAAAGCAATATATTAGACGTTAATTACTTTGTCAGGCTTAATATTTAATATTTAATGTTTAAATAAAGGTTAATCCGTTTTTCTGTTTTGCACCTCCTCCTATTAATATCTTTGTACATCCTGCACTAAACTGTTATTGTAGAGATCACTTATAGTATCTTCTTGATTTTTTATATTCTATATTTCTATATTTATACTTTCCCCCTATGAAAGTATGTACTCTTAATATTTTTTTAATCAAATATAACACATAAAAACAATAATTCAATAACGTGCTTTAACCACTAGGAGGTGCACACAAGGTGCACAGCCATAATAACTTTGTATTATTAGTGTGTATGTACAACATCTGAAGATGTATAGTTTTATGCATGCTTTCACATAATTTTACAGTAATATTGCTATACTATTTCAGACTCAGTATTTACATTCTTTCATTCAAAGAAAATCAGTAATATCTTTAAAAACTACAGTCCTATCAGCTGTGCACCGTTATGGTGTAAATACAGGGCCAGATTAGTACCTGCAGGGGCCCCTGGGCACTGAGCGCTCATGGGCCCCCCCCCAACCCAACAAGTAACACCACGCCTACCCAATCCTACCAACATGACCAATATTTAGAATTTTCAGTCAATCTGGCATGTCAAATCGCACACCTATTTGTCAAAAGCAGGGACGCAGCCACATAGTTCAACCAAAGTAGGTCTAGCCTTTTGCCCTTTTAGTCAAACATCACAAGACAAAATACAATGGATAAGATTCTCAGCAATATGGCTCAGCAATACCTAGGTAATATCACTCAAAACCTCAGAGTAGCACCTGATTTAATGCCAAAATATGACTGGCTGGCTGTACACGTACACGAGGAGTTTTATTAGTTACAAACATTGAGAGTTACAAAAGTATAATATGTAGTGAAATGGTGTGGTTGCTCAACTAAGTGATCAGTATATGTGATGGAAGATTGTGTGTGTGTGTGTGTGTATATGTGAGAGGGAGAGAGAGTGAGCGTGTGTGAGAGAGAGAGTGAATGAATGAGTGTATGAGAGACAGTGGATCTTACCTTTTAGAAGTGTTTCTTCCTTGCCTTTCTCTTTGAAAAGTCTGTGATTAGGTCATCAAAATCCAGATCCCTCACAAGATCAGACCCGATGGCCATCAAAGAAAGGGCTGAAAGTCTCTTCTGAGCCATGGTTGCCCTAAGTTCATTTTTGATGCGTTTAAGCTGTGAAAAAGACCTCTCACCCTCGCAGTTGGTTACAGGTAGTGTGAGAAAAATCCTGAGCGCAACAAAAACATTGGGGAATGTTGTCTGTAGTCCATGTTTTAGCACCACCTGCAGTCTGTTTGCAGGAGTTTTATCTGGCTCTGTGCTGACAAAAGCCCTAAACTGGATCAGCTCATCTCCTAATGACTTATCCAAGTCAGTAGGATATGATGAGGAATATTGGCCCATCTGCGGAGATCAGTGTCATCACGGCACATGTCAAATAGGACTCCAAAGTGATCATTTATGACTTTGTATGCATCCAGGCGTTTGCTAAGTCCTGAGAGCAACCTGTCAATAATGACATTGAATGTCTCAACCTGGAATTTTGTACTGCCAGTCAGTACCACCTCGTGCTCCACTGTCTCGTCATCAAATACTCGTCTTTTACCGACACGGTGAGTCTCATGCTGGTATGTCTGTGTCACGCCGGTGACGGCCCAGGCAGATGTCTCAAAGTCCGAAAATGTCCCTCGTAGTGATGCAACATAAGTGCGCAGCGATTCCAAAAGTCGCACAGCTGTCATTAGGTCAATGTCTTTCTTTTGCAAGCCAGTGCTCGTAAGCTTGAATTGGTGCAGTACAGTGTCCCAAAATATTGTCCGCAGAGCAGTCTCTATTTCCCAAGTTTGCCACACAGCGCAGAGGCCTCTCGCCGTGTGTCCTGGCGCTCTTCGTCATCAGCCGCCAACATTTGTAAAGCCCCTCTTATTGCAGTGTAATTCTCACAAAGAGCTCTTGTGGAGTCTCCTCTGCAGCTCCTTTTGTACAGGAGAGAGATTTTAGCTTCAGTATGATGTTTTCAGTGAACACTTTATTCCATCGGTGAAGCAGAGCAAAAAGGATAAAGTGCTTGAAGTATATCAAAAAACTGGCTTGCTTCACGACAACTACTTTCAACACAGTTGACACCAACCAAATTCAAGGAGTGTGCTGCGCACGGAATGTAATGTATGAGTGGGTTGCTTTTCTTGAGATGAGCTTGCAGCCCATTATATTTTCCTGACATGTTGGATGCGTTGTCATAAGCCTGGCCACGGCAGTTTGAGAGATCCAGCCCCATATCAATGACCATCTTCATCACGCAGTCAGCCAGACTTGACCCAGTGTGACTATGAATGGGTTCAAATCCAATAAATCTCTCAATGACTTTTCCTTTCTCACTCACAAATCTGAAAACGAAAGTTAATTGGTCGACGTCACGTGAGACATGTCAGGTGTAGAATCTACGATGACAGAGAAATACCTTGCTCGCTGTAGTTCTGTTGCTATTGCTTCGATTGTTCTGTCAACCATCAAACCAATAAACTCCTCACAGATAGTTGATGACAAGTATGAAGTCCTACCACGTCCCTTCTGGCCAAACTTCTGCAAATGATCCTTTAAAAATGGATCAAACTGCGTGAGCAGCTCCAGGATTCCCAGGTAGTTCCCGTTATGTGCGGATCCTAAAAGTTCGTAATTTCCCCGGAAAGGAAGCCCCCTCTCACTCAAGAATTTAATCACCGCAACTACACGTCTCAATACATCCTTCCAGTACTGACTTTCTGTGTCGACCTGCATCCCTAGAGAAGCATCCACAGTGCCCATGAGTTTAGTGCGATGCAAAAGTGAAAGTATGCATTTCCTGTGCTCACCACTCGTCTCATGTTCCGTTATCCTCTCGGGATGCTTCCAATCACTAAAGCCAAGAACAAATGCATTACTGTGACTGTGAGTGGATACAAGTTTGCAGGCAAAACAATAAATTGCTCCGGTAGATGGAGAATAAATAATCCAATCACGTTGAACGATTTCTCCATTGTGAAGCTGTCTGGTCAGCATATCATTGGTCAGTGAGCGTGTCCGGCCACTAGCATCGGTCTCCCTCCGAGATGCTGGATACTTCGTTGCCCGATTATGAAAGTATGAACCCTCTTTCATCAAAGTCTCCTCCCGGATATTTCCAGCAATTAATCCCCATTGTGCAGGGTCCTGAGAGACACAGGGAACTTCCGATGAACTCGAACCTTCACCCTGCTCTGTGACGTCCTCGTCAGGCTCGTCTTCATCTTTATCTTCCTCTTCTACTCGCTGCTGCGTTAGCATGCTAGGTTCAAGGCTAACATTGCTCGCTAGCTCAACAACATCCTCCGTGACCGCCGCCACTGTTCCTTGTGGTTGTTGCTGGCCTATTTCGTCACTTTTTGCTTTTTTGAAAAAGCTATTTATTGTTGGCACATTTTTTAATGCAGCCGCCACTCTCTCTTCTTTTTCTTTCTTTTTCTTTCTTTTCGCAGCCCCGCTGGGCGTTTGGCTACCGGCACCATCAATTTTTTCTGCTCACGTGACAAAATGTGACATGAGTGAGGGTGGGGCTGTGATTCGGCTATACACTGCCGCCGCGTAGTAATACGTTTGAGCGCATACATAGTGAGACCTACAGTACAGAGACGGTTTAGAAAATATATTAATTTGACCCTATAGAAAAGCTGTGTTATTTATAGCGAAGAGTGAGTGTCATTTAAAAACAATGTATGATGAGTGAGGTTGTGCCCGAAAAAAATAAAATAATAATAAAACATTTTTTTTTTTTTTTTTTTTATCTTGTCACTGAGGGCACTCTTTGCTCAAGGGCCCCTGGGCACTTGCCCAGGTTGCCCATATGGTTAATCCGGCCCTGTGTAAATATAACCTATCTATGAATTAGATCAAATGTAAAAGTCAGCCGAATTAGTGTTGATACTGCAAGGAGACGTATTGTATGAAGAGAAATTGAAGATGTTGTTTAATTGTTGATATATTTATGATCCACGTCAAGTATTCAGTTTCGGCGCCATTTCTTCCAGTTTTTCCAAAGGTCTTCTCATCAGGGCTCTCTAAATAAAGAACTACGGCAGATCTGTAATATGTAATGCAGCCGAACCGTGTATTACAATGCCGTTATGTGATGACTTTCAAAGAGAAAAGCAAGAGCACTCGGAATTAAGTATTATTTTATACTTTTAAAATGTTTTCCGGATTTCATATCATATAAACACCAAATCCCAGCATGCATTGCGGCTAACACATCCAATCAGCGAGCTTAAAACCATAGCTGAGGATCTTGGGTAATCGCTCGAAATGCTGTTTTCGGTTATATTTATTTTGAAATTCAGTTCCTGACGGACGCCAAAAAAGCCCGAGATTATGGCATTAAACCAATAAATAAAAGCAAGGATAATTGTGTGTTATTGGTGAGTAAATAACAGTGTGTTATTTTGAAAAGAATAACAAATTAGAAGGAAAAAGATTTAAAAAATACAGATTTCAGTATCCTGAGGCTCTGAGTCCCATTTATTTTGCTCACAGACGACAACAAAAGTCTGAAATTATACGATTTAAAATAAAAGCAATAACTGTGGCTTGATATTGAGTAAGAACATGTTTTCATGAACCACACAGCTTCCGGTCTTCCACGACCCGACCGGAGAAAAAGACGTGCTGCAGCCTGCAGGCACGAAACACATTACCAGTAGAAATACATTGCTTTTAAAATCGTGCTGTGCAACACGAAAAAAAGGGGCAAATCGTGTTGGTGAACACGAATCAATAGATTAAAAATCGTGTTGGTGAACACGAAATGCCGTGAGACTGGGTTGGCACAGCACAACCCACCCCAGGATCCAGCTCTCCTAAGATGCTGCCCTCACCAACTGGTCCCTGCCAGACTAGCAGTCGCAGCCTGGTCTTTGGTCTGGGCCCCAGCATCACCAGTGAGGATGGTATCATCACCAGTGAGGATGGTATCATCACCGGCGCCAAACTGCCAACTGGTCATCAGATCATACGCTGCATGCTTAACAAGAAACCTGGTGCAAACGGAGCGTTGTCGCAGTTCGAGGCAACCAAGGGTGTCCTGGAGCAGGTGCGGCTATTTTACAAGAAAGCCAACATCCCAATGGTGAGCGACAAGCGTGCCTGCCACAAGATGGTAGACTTAGTCAATGCTAACAACAAGCTGCGGAAAATCTCCCAGGCCAAGCGCTCCAGTGAAACAGCGAAACAATTGGAGAAAATGGAGTGCAGACTTGATGCCACATTTCCACTGTGGCCTCCAAATGTTGAAAAGCTGATTGATAACCCAGAAGACTTAGCTTTCTTGGCCAGCATGAAGACCGACAGAGTGGCCACATGTGGTGTATTGGACAAAAAGCTGCAGCTCAAGGTGAAGCGGCGAGAGGAGCATCAAGCTGCTGTGAAAAGGAGCTGGAGGAGATGACGGCAATGTCCAGCTTGGTGTCGGAGAGTGATGAGGAGCCAGAGGAGGATACTAACACAGTCCGTCCAACATCTGAGGGCGAACCATCCCACAAGCGTAAGAAGACTGGAACAAACGTCTTCATTCCACATGACATCCTTAGCCGACCAAGTGTTGTGTCACTGGCTACAAGGTTGAAGATGTCACCAACGCAACAGGCTGCCTTCACGCGTGGCCTGGTTGCAGAGTCAAGCGGTGAATGCACACATCTCTCTGCATCTTACGCAACAGCTGACCACTTTTTTAATTTAGGAACAGTGGTCAGGTGAAGCCATTTATTACTACATCTATGTGTCACACATTAAGAGCTCTGTCTTACTTCCTCACTCTTGGTCCTCTTCTACCTGGAAATAAAGACAACCAAAACACACACAAGTTGAATGTTAAAAGTGCTTCACAAGATAAATAGAAGAGTGCAGACTGTTTAAACTATGGGTAGGGGGACAATTTGGCAGGTTAAATGATTATTAGTAATTCATATAATTTTCTCATTGTAGACAAGCAGACAGGGAGCCATATGAGAAATGCAGAATATGCAGCTGCCATTTTCCACATGGAAAATACAAAGGGCCAAGTTTATTTGAGTGGACAAAAGAGAAAGGGAGCTTAGCTGTAAATCAGTCCACCGACCACAGCTACAGCAAAGGGCCTGAGTCTGCAGGCACCGACCCCGAACCCTCCAGGGTGCAGTCCGCAGAAGCAGACACCGAACCTGGACCCTCCAGCGTGCAGTCCTCAAACGCCGAACCTGGACCCTCCAGCGTGCAGTCCTCAGACACCGTCGCCGAACCTGGACCCTCCAACGTGCAGTCCTCAGACACCGTCGCCGAACCTGGACCCTCCAGCGTGCAGTCCAGTTGTTCCGAAGAACTGGCAGGGGATAATAAGAGAATGGCAAAATATTCAGCAGCAGGCTTACCTGATGATGTCATCCAAATGGAAACAGGGCTTCCTGATCAGGCCATGTTTAAAAGGGTGGCGGGGTTGGTGGAGCGCTTTGAGGGCTCCATTGTGTATTTCGCTGGATGGAAAGTGGAGAGCATCCTTTTGGCAGATCAGGTCTTCATGGCCTTGATGAAGATCCGGCAAAATTATCCACACCTGCACCTTGCACAGCTGTTTCACTGCAGTACCGCAACAGTGGGTAATGTGGTGAACACAATGGTCCATCTGCTCCACAGGTTGCTGTTCGGAAAAATTATGTCCACTGTGCCCAGTAGGCAAAAACATCAAAACAGCATGCCTGCTGCTTTCCAGTCCTCTGCTTTCAACTGCAGAATGATTGTGGACTGCACCGGCATCCACATGACATGGCACAAGTCAGATGGACCAAGCCAAGCTGACATACTCCACCTACAGAGGAATGCACTCCTTCAAAGTGATCTCTGTTGCCCCACATGGAGTCATCAACTTCTGCAGCCAACTCTTCCCAGGCTCTGTGTCTGATAAGTCCATTATGCAGCAGTCTGGCATTCTGGCACATCTAGTGGCTGGCGACCTTATTTTAGCCGATAAGGGTTTTTTAATTTCAGACATTGTGCCTGAGGGTGTCATTGTCAACATTCCTCCTTTCTTAAATAAGGGTAAGTTCACAGAGAGTGAGGTGAGAGCAACCAGGGAAATTGCAAAGAACCAAATTCACGTGGAGAGGGCACATGCCAGGATAAAGGAGTTCAGGATTCTGGACCTGATTCCTTGCCCCCTCAGGAACACAGCACATGTGCTGGTACAGCTTTGTTGTGCCTTGGTCAACCTGTAAAACCCCCTCATAAAGGAAATAGCCAGCACCCTCACTGTTGACTAAGCCAGCGTCGAGCCACATTATAGTGTGGTGAGTGTGTGTGTGTATTTAATTGTAGCAAATCATTGTACATTGTAATTGTAAAAAATGTCTGTGATTCTTTCTGTGATTAATTGTTTAATGTTTATTTACCCGTTTGGCTATGTTTGGGAGTGAGATGTTTATGTTTTGTCTGTTAATGTGGTTGTTTTTATTGGTTTGCATGTTTACATGGAACAAATAAATAACCGCTCAGCGTCTCCACCACAATCCCAATCTGCTGTGTCCTGTTTTCCTCCCCTCTGCATAACATCCCATCACACATACAAAACACAACGCAGAGTCCAAGGGTGTTAAGAGTGGGTTTATTTAAATGTCCTCCTCTCTACTGGCCAACACAGGGAGCATATGCTGGGTGTAGAAGTTCTCCAGGAGCAGGAGATTTCCATGCCATGCATGGGGATGGAGATGATGATCGCCTCCTTCGTGGTCCACACAACAAAATAGCAGAGACTCCGGTCTGTGATGTGCAGCTGCCCTTGGACCTGGTGCCAGTATGGGTGATTATTCTTGAGAATGTAAGACCCACCCTCCTCACGGAGACAGAAGGATAGTAACTAGACTGCCTCCGCGATGGTCATGTTCCTCTGGCTGTGTGGACACTTCACCTCCATCGGGTGATGCTCCCAAAACACCCGACTCACTCACAAAGAGATCAGACTTGAACACTGTCACCTGATAGGCCTGCACAAAAACCTTCACCCCTTCGGCCTCGTTTACAACCCCCCAGTTGACAGCCATGACTCTGTCCAAGTTGTACCCCCCAAGCACCCTCTTCATGAGGGACGCGCAATCGCGCATGGAGTGGATGAAAGTCCCGACCGCAGCACAGCACCAAAATTGCAACATTTTCTTTTAAATTGACAAACATCATATGTGTAATTCGTGGCACAATTCAATCGGGATCGAAAGATAATCTTTCTCTCTCCATTGACTTCAATGCATACGTTTTCCGAAATAAGGTCCCATGGAGCTCAACCGGAAGGGGAGGGACTTCGCCACTCTATTGGCTCTAACGGAGCGTCCACACAGCAGCGTGCGTTGACGCTTGGAGGTGGGCGTATCTGAAGCTTGGGGATTTTTTGCGAGCAACGTGACCAACAACCAATCACATGAATCTCCCGCGCCTGACACACAAAGCAATAGCAATGTTAAAACGAAGTAAACTGGATATGAAATCCCCAAACAGGCGAAAACCTACCAGTTTCACCCACTGTCTCTGCCACCTCCCTCCATGCCTCGCTCCTCCGGTTTGTATCCCGGTAGGTGAACAGAGACTGATCATACAGCACCGGGTGATTCACTACCGCTATAATGAATTTTCCCTCCATGTTTTGGAATATGAGGAAATGACCTGCGTAGTCTCTCCCAGCATACACACGGTTTGATTGGCTAGCGCTTGTACTGGCAGATTTGCATAAACGGGATTTCATTGGCTGACGCCTCCGTCGAGACGTCAAAAGTTGAACATTGCTCAACTTTTGAAGCCAGCAACGCCAGCAACGCTCCACGTCGCTTCCCAAAATGCAATTCGGCTAAAAGTGACGTTACCCCATTCAAAGTGAATGGGCAGAAGCGTTGAAAGCTTCAACGCACGCCGCTGTGTGGATGGGGCGTACCGGTCAGGGAGAGATGTCACATGTCAAAATCGAAGAAGGGGGGCCAGAGATATGGAAAATCCACCCAAATGGTCCCGGAAGAGGTTTTTTTTTGCTAAATCTATCTAAAAAGGTCAAATATCACTTGTTTTGCATCAATATTGATACTATGTTCAATCTGAATTTTATTTAATATAAATAACATCAATATTGATTCTGACTGTTCTACATCCAACTCACAGGTTTATCATTACTTTGAGAAAAAAGATTATTAATGTAACCCTTTTAGTAGGGAAGATATGGTCATTTGTTCTGGGAATGTCATTTTCGAGCCTGAAACCTGAAAAACAGGCTTGGGGCCTAACAGGTTAACGTTCTGTTTTAATTTCACAATAAAGTTTATAGTCGTATTATGTACGATATTATTATGTTTTATTAACTAGACCACTGGTCTAAACCGCACCTCCTAGTGGTTAAAGCACGTTATTGAATTTAGTTGTTGAATAAGTTATATTTGATGAAAACATTTAAATATTAAGAGTAGCCTACATACAAAATAGGGGTCAATGATAGAAATATAGAATGGAAAATATCAAGAAGATACTGTAGTGATCTCTACAATAAAACAGGACGTCCAAAGATATTAACAGGAGGATGTGCAAAACAGACAAACTGATAAGGCTGAATTGTACTCAGGTGTAACTAAAGTCTGATTTAAGGGTTGTTTATATTTCACATCATTACTCAGAATCTGAAAAGTAACAAAAATAAATGTAGTAGAGTAAAAATACCAGGTTAATATCTGAATTGTAGTGGAGTAGAACAAAGTAATACATGCTGCTGTAACAAAAACATTTCCCAACTTGGGATCAATAAAGTATCTTAACTTAAGATGATCGATGGCTACTGCCATATTTGCTAAATGTGCATCTGAACCTTGACAAGTGCATGTTTCAGGCTTATCAATTAACAACAGGAGGGGTCACAGACATAAGACCAGCTGTTAAATAAAGCTCTTCTGACCTTAGCTGTCATGTGGTATTAATGCTGTCCATTATGGACACAAGCAATTTTCACCCATGTATTAATTATATGTTTTAAATTTGATAACACCAATGTGTTTCGTATCCCCTAAACCTCCAGGGATGTATACAGTTTAATACTGGCAACTTCTAATTGTGGGAAATACGAAAACGTCTTTTAAAACTACATTTCCCAGTAGAGACGTGCCATAGAACATGTTGTGAAACACACAATAGCCAGCAAGTTTAATTCCGGGGGGGAGGGCCGGGCTGGACCCGTCCAAGTCCAGTTTTGGATAGTCTGGCGTGGTTCCATTCCATTTCAAAGAGCTGTTTGACAGTGTAACCTTGTCGCACTGCCACTCCAATATCCAATCACAGAGCTTGAGGGCTAATCACGGGGTTTGTAAAGCAAGGCGGATGATGTTGTAGTCCCAAACGATAGCTGGGGATTGTAGTGTAGTGTCTTCGGAAACTCTGTAGTGTCTAAACTCCGAAAAAACAATTTGTTTCTCCGAATCGAAGGTTAAAAACACAAAAGCATTGCACACAATTTAAACCAATCAATATTGTGTAATTAACAAGGATAAACTGATGTTTTTTAGTGAATGAGTAATGGAGATATCACTGTGTAATCATTTGACAGTGTGGGGAATACTTCCGGTTTTATTATGAAAACTTCGAGACCGGAAATACTGTTTTCACCCACGCCAGCTTTACATGGAAGTTGCCCCATATACAGTACACGTTCTCCTGGCGAGACCTCAAATCCTCTTCGTATATCTATCAAACTGTAGATCCTACACATCCACTGGACGTAGATTATAAAAGTACAATATACACTTCTCGCTAGAAATCTAATAAAAAAGCATTTTAATGGCCAAACTATTCCACAATTTAGGATTTTCCAGAGAGGGTTATTTGTGAATAAACGACCCTCCGGAGCGTTTGCAATCGACAGGAGCATGTTGTTTCTTACACGACCACTAGAGGTGCTACACTTTAAAACGTGACTCTGGGTTGTATTTAGCTGCTGAACAATCGACCTATATGGTCGTTTTTTGTAGGAGGACAGGCTGTCATCTACTGTGGACAATACCCACAGGAGCAAATTCGGGTGAAGTGTCTTGCCCAAGGACACAACGGCCTGACGCAGTGGGGCGGGAGCGGGTTTCGAACTGGAGTTCCCCAACGCCCCCTTGATCTGATGATCAAACGCACAGACCATTGTGCCACCCGTCCCTACTTGGCTGGTGAATGGTGTTCATGGCAGACATCTCTTTTGGAACAGGTCATGTTTTAATATCACCAGTTCAGTATATTTCAGATAATATTGCAGCAATAGTTTTTTAGTTGCAAATGGCACAGAACAAATGTTTACTTTTAAGTACTTTTAACACAGTTTCCCTGCGGGGGATTAATAAAGTATTTGTGATACTGATTTCTGATTCTGAAGTGTTTTGCTCATACGTTGTTTGCATTAAGCTAAAGTGTGATGTTTTTCCTCATATTGCATTGCAATAGCCTGTTTAAAGTGATCATATAACAAACAGCTAGTCAGTACTGATACTGTATGCTAATAGATATAGGAGTGATAATAACACAGTAAATGCTTTGAATGTCTTATATATAGCTGTGCAGTATTCTTAACAGACTGGATAGCAGCAGACAATAGAAGGCTTATTACAACCAGAAGGGACATGAGACTTTTATTTTTTAGAGACTTGAGACTTGACTTGGACTCGTGACCAAAGACTTGAGACGTGATCAAGTCTCACCCCACAAAGACTTGAGACTTGACTTGGACTCGTGACCAAAGACTTGAGACTTGACTTGGACTTGCAAAAAAAGACTTGTGAACATCTCTGTCAAGTACGAACAACCAGGTTAGACAACATTACATTTAATTTAGTTTATGTTTTTTTCCAAAGCAATTTAAAACAAGTATTACTGTAATGTAAGACTACATAAGAAACACCTTTATAGCCATTTCAACAAACAAAACATTATCCCTTTTGTAAAGGAGGCTTTATCGCAGAATGTTTGGCTTTTGCCTCTCACTTTCTGAATAACTTTTGCCTAATAAATCAGAAAAGGTGTATATCCCTGCAATGTTTGCAGTATTTAAATGTTATGAATAAATATTCAATAATACCAGTTTTCAATTTGTTAAAGACCAAGTTTAAGTTAGTCAAGTAAATCACACACAACATTTGAATACTCACCATTTACTACAGAACCTTTGGAACAATGTTCAAAGCAAGGTTGAGGTCAATCTTCTCCACACCAATGACCTATCACAGATATAGATATATATATTTATTTATATATATAAATACGACATCTTGTATTTTAGTTACACCCGCTAGACAACAGTGGAAGGTTCGAGAAACAACCGTGTTTGCCGGGTGCACCGCGGCGGAGGTGGGGAGGTTCCAGCTGGGAACCTCCACCCCGCTGCGGGACCCGTGGGACCCCTGGACGGTGCGTCTTGGTCACGCTTCATATCGGCCGGCGCGGAGGCCCTCCGACAGTGGGTCGCGTTTGCCATTCGATCAGGAGAGGAGAAAAATGCAACAAAAATTGTCAAAATCCGTTAATACATAGATGAGTGTGGGGGGGGGGCTGGACACAGGCCGTGGGGGGACACCCGAGACCGGGCAATGTCCCCGGTAGAAACCGGGTGAAATAGCCAAAAAAATAATAAAACCGGGGAAAAGTGAAAACAAGTGTCCGAAAATAGGCACTCGTGAGGAGGGCAGAGTCCCCTGTCAACTCCCGTTACATTCCTCCATGGTGTCATTTGAGCGAAACACTTTTACGAGAACCAGGCTGGGGGGGTCAAAAGGGCTTGACCAAGGCCGACCCAAAGTGCACGGTGGTCGGACTCATCACCTCCGTGATGAGTCTCCATTGTGATTTGAAAACTTCCATCAAACGAGTCCTACGGTGGGCGGGAAAAAAAACGCGTCAGAATCGTCACTTCCTGTACTGACAGTGGAGGTGTCCTGAGAGTGGAGGTCTGCACCGGAACTGTCCTGAGAGTGGAGGTCTGCAGGCAGGCTCCCATGAAAATGTTAGCACATTTTTATATTGTCCTGTTCCTGTAAGCCAGTACAATGAAATATCATTTTAATAGTACACTCTGTGTCTGCCCACCCTCTTTCTCGAATAGACCTTTTAACTAGTTTACAGAGAGTTAATTCACATATTGGGGGATGGTGCGTAAACACTGGGAACACTGGAGATATCCCCGACATCTGGACTGCATTAGCACATTCCTTACGGGAGATAACAGACTCAGGGTTGGTCGTAAACGTCCCCACACAGAAAAGGTTAAATATATTAGGATTAAGGAAGGATTATTCTTTGACAGATTCACTCTTTTTATCATTTATGATTACCTTAAAACATTAGTCTAATAGTAATTTGGTCAATACTTAAATCAATAGGCATCTTCAGATTTGAGTGTGGTCTTACACAACATCAATTACATCACAAAGTAGAATAAGATCGAAACATTCAACGACAATGATTGATACAGACAACCATACTAGAAAAATCATCTCTCATCAATGTTTGGACCATCTTTTGTCAAAAGCACAATAATGAACACACATAAAACACAGATGCATAATAGCATAAACATCTATTTTAAAATAATATTTTTTAACATTGAACCATTAGTTAATCTCACTTATCAAACTATAAAATCAAAACCAGCTTGCACTTTAAAGATTTACTTCAAGGTAATCACTAGTCAAAAGCATTTTTAAACTCAGGATCATAAGAGATCCAGCTAAGGTATACAATTCACAGTTGTGATTTGATCAATCTGTAATCTGCAAAATTGCAGTGTCTTCAATTTTAGGATTACTTTACATTTACTTCATTACATATTAAATCGAAAGACTATGGCATGATAACATAATTACATTACTTCAACTATCAATCATTATGTCATTTCAAAATCTGAAGGGAAAATCAAACAATTCTCAAAATGTTTAACATTCTGAAAAGGAAAAGTTAGGCAAATATTCAAAGACTTTTGTAAAAACCTGGAAAGGAAGGATTAAACATTCTTAAAACTTGAAACATCATTTTAGGTCTGTCTGTGCATGGTGAAGTAAATTGAAGTAAAGTGTTACGGCAGAAAGTTTAATACAGCGTATTACAGGTAGATTCATTTTATTATGTCACCTGATATATAAGAAGTGTGTTTTTATATATTCATGTGTGTACTTAATTACTTCGTATTTAATAGTAGCAGTTTATATGAACAAGAAACTGGAGATATGAGAAGTGAAAACGTCCCTGTTAGGAGTAAGGGAGAGGGGAGAGATGAAATATCCTTATATGGATACAGCGTGGCAAACATATGGAATGCTGCAGGGTAGAAATGAGTGTGCGTTCTCTATATATGTTTATGTTCTACTATTTCACTGCTTGAGAGCAGAGGTAATGTTTTCCTCGTTATTATTGATATTAAAGTAGTTTACATATAATAGTAGTAGTACAAATGCCATATCAATCTCATTAGTATGCAGAAAAAGTGACAGGTCGCCCCGCCCCCTTTTGACCGGAAGTCCCGCATTATTTGACCGGAAGTCCCGCCTTTTTATTTTTATTTTGAAAACCGGAAGTCCCGCCTCGTTCGACCGGAAGTCCCGCCTCGTTCGACCGGATGTCCCGCCCCCGCTTCCGGCGGATGTCCCGCCCCCGCTTCCGGTTTACAAAATAAAAAAAATGTAATTAAAAAAAATGAGAAAAATAAAATGCCGTTGTTTTCAATCAATTAATATGTCTAGGATATATATATCCCGCCTCCTAACCACTTCCTGTGTGGTTAATCCTGTATACAGTATCGAATGTAACTTACAAATACTAGCAAATAACATGAAATTAATCAAAAGTAAAGCATCTTAAAAAAAAACATATATTTAAACCTCTCTGTTTTTGCAAACAGGACATGACAGGACATGAGGGGAGAAAACATATGGTGAAGGAGGGGGAACACACACACACACACACACACACACACACACACACACACACACACACACACACACACACACACACACACACACACACACACACACACACACACACACACACACACACACACACACACACACACACACACACACACACACACACACACACACACACACACACACACACACACACACACACACACACACACACACACACACACACACACACACACACACACTTTCCCCGCCCCTCACCCTCTCCCTCTGTCTAAATAAAAAGCCAGCGTCACTCTTAAATATTTTTCAAGTCGAGAGAAAATGGCCAAGAGACGTCTTGATATGAATTTAATCAGCGAGACACCGGTGACAACTTACAGCCATCCGTTGGGTGCTCCAAATCAAAGTAAAGCATATAAAAAACAGATATTTTAAAAAGTCAGCCTTTTTTGCTAAAGGATAAGGGAGGGGGAAAACCCCAAACCCCCTATGGAGAAGTCATAAACCCCCTATGGAGACAAGCATGTTGTAAACAGAGGGGAGGTAGGTAATATACTTAAATATATATAGAAAGTCAGAGAATATTTATCAGAGGATAACACATATACATTTGTACAAGTCGACACGGGTGCATTTTGTTAAGAAAACAGAGTTTTCGTACTCAGACCGCTGCAACAATTTCAAGCAGATCTCTGCGATATGCAGTCGCTGTCCGAATATAATGATGGCTTTAATTATTTGTTAACAGTCATAAATGTATTTAGAAAAACCTGTGCTCAAACATTAAAAAAGAAAAAGAAGGGTAAGGTTACCAAAAAGCTTTTGATATAGTTTTAACACACAGCGAGATCCCTAAAAAGTCACTAACAGCTGCGGGGAAAGAATTCTTTTAAATAAAGTGAATTAGTTGTTCCGTTGGGTGCTCCAGTCAAGAAACGAATGCAGTTTGTATTCCGGGTTCAGACACCTACAGCCGAAGATATGCTTCAGTCTCCTCTGTCTTGAAGGCATTCTTAAGCACATAAATGTAACATTAGGCTATGCTTAAAATAACCAAACGATTATTACATTAACTAATTTGAACAGTAATTCACATCATCATCTCATAACAAAATAAGCTAAGGCAACTACTTGCATTCAGTGACTTGATTTTTTAAATGAAAACCAGGGATATCTTTTGTTTTGCGGTCCATATCTCATTAAAAATATCTAATGTTAGTAACTATTAAAGAAAGAATGGGGACAATTCTGTGTTAATGTAGTTTGACCATTGTAACTGCTGTGCAGACATACTGATAAAATAGGGCTTCTAACTAATTACCTTAAATAAAATCACTAATTAATTAAACCAGTTCAATACGCATTATTCTTATTCTTATCATTCTTTATGAGCGCAGTAACGGTAAGGTATCTAATTACTTATTTATCTAGTATTCCATCACATAATAACAGAGATGGTTAAACTGAAGTAGAGACATGGCAGAAATCCTACAATGAAGCAGGACAGTGAAGGGGAAGTCTCTTTTGAAGAGGGTTTTAATAGTTTAAAGATCTTAATGCCCCCTTGATCATATCTTTTTTTTTAAAAGACTGTTTCTCTAAAAGGCAGGTTTTGTGATTTTTAAGACTTTTTACAGACACTCGGCAGATTTGTGTGTAATTCTCTCACAAAGGAACAGTAAGTCTCTTACTTTTTTGATAGCGTTTTTTATGTATGACAACTTTACAACTGGTAGAAAGTTAAGTACTTTTTCTGAGCAGATTTTCCTACTTGGCTGGTGAATGGTGTTCATGGCAGACATCTCTTTTGGAACAGGTCATGTTTTAATATCACCAGTTCAGTATATTTCAGATAATATTGCAGCAATAGTTTTTTAGTTGCAAATGGCACAGAACAAATGTTTACTTTTAAGTACTTTTAACACAGTTTCCCTGCGGGGGATTAATAAAGTATTTGTGATACTGATTTCTGATTCTGAAGTGTTTTGCTCATACGTTGTTTGCATTAAGTTAAAGTGTG
Source organism: Pseudochaenichthys georgianus (assembly GCF_902827115.2). Lineage (NCBI taxonomy): Eukaryota > Metazoa > Chordata > Actinopteri > Perciformes > Channichthyidae > Pseudochaenichthys > Pseudochaenichthys georgianus. The sequence goes on from NW_027263114.1 coordinate 48,949, forward strand.
ATGTTTTTCCTCATATTGCATTGCAATAGCCTGTTTAAAGTGATCATATAACAAACAGCTAGTCAGTACTGATACTGTATGCTAATAGATATAGGAGTGATAATAACACAGTAAATGCTTTGAATGTCTTATATATAGCTGTGCAGTATTCTTAACAGACTGGATAGCAGCAGACAATAGAAGGCTTATTACAACCAGAAGGGACATGAGACTTTTATTTTTTAGAGACTTGAGACTTGACTTGGACTCGTGACCAAAGACTTGAGACGTGATCAAGTCTCACCCCACAAAGACTTGAGACTTGACTTGGACTCGTGACCAAAGACTTGAGACTTGACTTGGACTTGCAAAAAAAGACTTGTGAACATCTCTGTCAAGTACGAACAACCAGGTTAGACAACATTACATTTAATTTAGTTTATGTTTTTTTCCAAAGCAATTTAAAACAAGTATTACTGTAATGTAAGACTACATAAGAAACACCCTTATAGCCATTTCAACAAACAAAACATTATCCCTTTTGTAAAGGAGGCTTTATCGCAGAATGTTTGGCTTTTGCCTCTCACTTTCTGAATAACTTTTGCCTAATAAATCAGAAAAGGTGTATATCCCTGCAATGTTTGCAGTATTTAAATGTTATGAATAAATATTCAATAATACCAGTTTTTTTTTTTGAAAATAAAATACTTTGTCTGAATACATTTTCTTTAAAGGCACTTTTTTTTTTTTTTAACGCTATTTCAGTGGAAAAATACAGTTTTGTTGACATCAAGGCTTTTTTCTCTTTTCTTGTGTTACTAAGATACTTTTAAACACACTTTGGTGTATGCAACACTTGTTCAGATAAACAAGGTTTTTTCTTTTCTGATAAACTTACATATTTTAGTTATTTTATGTTACCAAGATACTTTGAGATACACCCTGATGTACGCAACACTTAACAAAGGGTATAATATGAAGTAGTTGGTAAGGAAGGGGTTTTTCTTTAAGGGTGCAAAACTTTAGAACAGGGTAAAATATTCATTAATTTGTATTGAATTGAGTTTTCTTTTTTGATTTTCAACATACTATTTGTACACAATGACTTTTCCAGGACGCGCTTCGGAAGCCTTTCAGCACAAGCTTGTAAAATGCAGATGCCTCAAGGAGAGACTTGAAATATCCATACAGAGTTGGATGGAGAAGAAGAAGACTAACAAACAGCAGTCGGATGGAGAAGAAGCCAGGGACTTGTTCGATGCAGTGACTTTTTTCTTTAAGTAAAATAAAAATGGGAAACTACTATGCAAAACGCTCTGTATATATTGATCATAATGTAGTCAATACCCTTTTAATAAGTGTGGTGATGGGGACGATTGAAAACAGAACGAGTAGTGACCCCCGTGTAAGCAGAATGGCTGAAGTTTGTAAACTAGAAGACATTTTGGATATCGTTCGTTCTGGCAGTACTATTCCGGGTCATTGGGAAACCATTGTAAACGAAACATTTAAAGTGGTCCTGGAATCTTCATTTTCCGAAACATTCTGTAACATTATCTCAGAAATGAAACAAACATCAAAAGTGTATCATGTGCTCTCATTGTATGCTCTGTTTGTAGATGTAATGCATCTGTGTGTTGAAAACAGCATACACGTGAATATTTTGACTGAAGTGAAAAACTTCCATCACGATATCTCCAGTAATATGGGGAATTCTATGCTGGAGACTGTCCTGGGGATGCTACAATCAGTATAACTATTGATTTTGTGTGTGAAAAAATAAAAAAAGTGTTTTTTTACATCTAAAAACTGTTGTCATCATTATAGCAAGGGGAGCGTGTCTGATACATGTGTATTACAGTCCTTCTTGTTGTGTTTTTCAGTGTTTTCTGTGTGTATGTACACACAAAGCACACTTCATTATCTACTTTTCAGCTTTTTTAAAAAGAAAAGTGTGTCTTTCGGTAACTTTCTCAGAGAATTTAAGCATAAATCTGTCAAATGTTCAAAACAGCCTTGTTTTACTGAAATACCCTCAAAATGACAAACTGCCATTAAGAGTCAGATTCTTAACCAAATCTACTGACACAAAGTACTTCATTATCTACTTTTCAGCTTTTAAATACAAAAGTGTATCTTTCGGTAACCTTCTTGAGAGAATTAAGCATAAATCTGTCAAAGATTCTTAACGAAATCTACTGACACAAAGTACTTCATTATCTACTTTTCAGCTTTTATACACAAAGTGTATCTTTCAGTAACTTTCCCAGAGAATTTAAGCATAAATCTGTCAAATGTTCAAAACAGCCTTGTTTCACTGAAATACCCTCAAAATGACAAACTGCCATTATTACGAAATCTCCTCAAACAGAGTACTTTCTACAGATGAAGCCACCCACTCAACGCAATATGTCCCACCCACTCAGCAAATCATATAAAACTAAGGACGACCGTTAAAAACTAGCCATGGATCTGAGAAAAACCAAGTCTGATGTAGCCTGCCCTTATTATCACCAGGATAACGGATATGGGCTTAATGACTGGATGTTACAAAGTAGGGGAGAGGATGTTCCCGAAGAAGAGCTCTCCTCTATAACATATCCATGTAAGGTCTTTAGGACAAAAGAGGACCATGATAACATGACATATGAAGAATATCTTTCTTTAAAAGATGGTATTATAGATAACCTTTATAGAAACAGTATATCTCATGCCACTCGCCAAGATCGCAAACGACAATTAGCAGAAAAGAATAGAAAAAGTAAAGAAAAACGAAGAAAAAGCAACATGAAAAGGAGAAGAAAAATTAAAAGCAAACGCAGAATGCGAATGAAAAGAAAAGGGACCATAGGACGGAAAACTAAAAAGACAAAAAGAAGGAAGGTGAAAAGAAAAAGAAACAAAGTGAAGAAATTTAAACTAGAGGATGGTGTTGTAGAGCCATTACCGGATCATAATAATCTTATAGATCATCTCCCGCTAACCGACTGCTGCGAATGTGTTGAACAAATACCAAAAGCAATGTCAAAAAACAGAGCATACAATGAAAGCACATGATACACTATAAATATTTCGTTTACAATACTATTACTATATATGAAAGCAAAAAAAAATAAAACACATTTTCATTTTGTAATGGTTGTTTAATTGAAAAAACACAACATTCAACACATTTTCATAGAAAACATATTACATTTGACCAAGTTAATGTCGTAGTGCATACAAGGTAATAGACTTAACGATTTGCACTGCTGCTTCTCTCCGCGTTTCATTGACGGTGATCGGTTTGTCGTTCAATTCACACTGCCCAAGTAGATGTTTAGGGGTCTCTTGGAAGTATACGAATGCATTTTTTATATCAGATAAATGCATTAACATCACATGCAAATTCTCTATCCTTTCACCCGCAACGATTATAATCTGCTTTGCTTCTTCTTCGGTTTCTCCATTATTAGCTCTGAATGTAATCCTTTCTGGGGCTTCTTGTGCTTCTTGTGGTCTGTTGAATACCTGGCGTAGGATTTGTTTAGCTGTAAGGACAGGTACCATATAATTGTCTTCAAAAGCTTTGTCTATGTCGTCACACGTTTTGGCATATCCTTCGCTGTAATGACAACCGACACTAGAATAGAGATCCTCCAACAGTCTTTTAATACATATTCTGGCACTGTCGCCAATTTGGGCAATTCCACAGTATCGCGCTTTTTCTCTCATTATACTGAAGCAAAGTTCTGCCATTGCTTTTGGTATTTGTTCAACACATTCGCAGCAGTCGGTTAGCGGGAGATGATCTATAAGATTATTATGATCCGGTAATGGCTCTACAACACCATCCTCTAGTTTAAATTTCTTCACTTTGTTTCTTTTTCTTTTCACCTTCCTTCTTTTTGTCTTTTTAGTTTTCCGTCCTATGGTCCCTTTTCTTTTCATTCGCATTCTGCGTTTGCTTTTAATTTTTCTTCTCCTTTTCATGTTGTTTTTTCTTCGTTTTTCTTTACTTTTTCTATTCTTTTCTGCTAATTGTCGTTTGCGATCTTGGCGAGTGGCATGAGATATACTGTTTCTATAAAGGTTATCTATAATACCATCTTTTAAAGAAAGATATTCTTCATATGTCATGTTATCATGGTCCTCTTTTGTCCTAAAGACCTTACATGGATATGTTATAGAGGAGAGCTCTTCTTCGGGAACATCCTCTCCCCTACTTTGTAACATCCAGTCATTAAGCCCATATCCGTTATCCTGGTGATAATAAGGGCAGGCTACATCAGACTTGGTTTTTCTCAGATCCATGGCTAGTTTTTAACGGTCGTCCTTAGTTTTATATGATTTGCTGAGTGGGTGGGACATATTGCGTTGAGTGGGTGGCTTCATCTGTAGAAAGTACTCTGTTTGAGGAGATTTCGTAATAATGGCAGTTTGTCATTTTGAGGGTATTTCAGTGAAACAAGGCTGTTTTGAACATTTGACAGATTTATGCTTAAATTCTCTGGGAAAGTTATTGAAAGATACACTTTGTGTATAAAAGCTGAAAAGTAGATAATGAAGTACTTTGTGTCAGTAGATTTCGTTAAGAATCTTTGACATATTTATGCTTAATTCTCTCAAGAAGGTTACCGAAAGATACACTTTTGTATTTAAAAGCTGAAAAGTAGATAATGAAGTACTTTGTGTCAGTAGATTTGGTTAAGAATCTGACTCTTAATGGCAGTTTGTCATTTTGAGGGTATTTCAGTGAAACAAGGCTGTTTTGAACATTTGACAGATTTATGCTTAAATTCTCTGAGAAAGTTACCGAAAGACACACTTTTCTTTTTAAAAAAGCTGAAAAGTAGATAATGAAGTGTGCTTTGTGTGTACAGACACACAGAAAACACTGAAAAACACAACAAGAAGGACTGTAATACACATGTATCAGACACGCTCCCCTTGCTATAATGATGACAACAGTTTTTAGATGTAAAAAAACACTTTTTTTATTTTTTTCACACACAAAATCAATAGTTATACTGATTGTAGCATCCCCAGGACAGTCTCCAGCATAGCATTCCCCATATTACTGGAGATATCGTGATGGAAGTTTTTCACTTCAGTCAAAATATTCACGTGTATGCTGTTTTCAACACACAGATGCATTACATCTACAAACAGAGCATACAATGAGAGCACATGATACACTTTTGATGTTTGTTTCATTTCTGAGATAATGTTACAGAATGTTTCGGAAAATGAAGATTCCAGGACCACTTTAAATGTTTCGTTTACAATGGTTTCCCAATGACCCGGAATAGTACTGCCAGAACGAACGATATCCAAAATGTCTTCTAGTTTACAAACTTCAGCCATTCTGCTTACACGGGGGTCACTACTCGTTCTGTTTTCAATCGTCCCCATCACCACACTTATTAAAAGGGTATTGACTGCATTATGATCAATATATACAGAGCGTTTTGCATAGTAGTTTCCCATTTTTATTTTACTTAAAGAAAAAAGTCACTGCATCGAACAAGTCCCTGGCTTCTTCTCCATCCGACTGCTGTTTGTTAGTCTTCTTCTTCTCCATCCAACTCTGTATGGATATTTCAAGTCTCTCCTTGAGGCATCTGCATTTTACAAGCTTGTGCTGAAAGGCTTCCGAAGCGCGTCCTGGAAAAGTCATTGTGTACAAATAGTATGTTGAAAATCAAAAAAGAAAACTCAATTCAATACAAATTAATGAATATTTTACCCTGTTCTAAAGTTTTGCACCCTTAAAGAAAAACCCCTTCCTTACCAACTACTTCATATTATACCCTTTGTTAAGTGTTGCGTACATCAGGGTGTATCTCAAAGTATCTTGGTAACATAAAATAACTAAAATATGTAAGTTTATCAGAAAAGAAAAAACCTTGTTTATCTGAACAAGTGTTGCATACACCAACGTGTGTTTAAAAGTATCTTAGTAACACAAGAAAAGAGAAAAAAGCCTTGATGTCAACAAAACTGTATTTTTCCACTGAAATAGCGTTAAAATAAAAAAAAAGTGCCTTTAAAGAAAATGTATTCAGACAAAGTATTTTATTTTCAAAAAAAAAAAAAAAGTTTAAGGTTTTGCATACATAAAAAGTGTATCTTACAGTTCCTTTGTGAGAGAATTACACCCAAATCTGCCAAGTGTCAGGGAAAATTGTTAAAATCACAAACTTACCTTTTAGAGAAACAGTCTTTAAGAAAAAATCTAATCAGACTGTACTTCATTTTCTAGTTTTAAGGTTTTGCATCCCTCAAAGTGTGTCTAAAAGTATCTTGGCAAGAGAAAAAAAGCCAAAATCTGCCTTTAAAAGAATCCGAATTCCTTATAAAGTACTTCATATTCAACCAGTTTCAGTTTTCAGACACCAAACTGTATCTAAAAGTATCTTGGTAACACAAGAAAAAGAGTAAGTGTAATTTCTTCGGTAATGTTACAGAATGTTTCTGAAAAATGAAGATTCCAGGACCACTTTAAATGTTTCGTTTACAATACTATTACATATAGAGGAGAGCTCTTCTTCGGGAACATCCTCTCCCCTACTTTGTACCATCCAGTCATTAAGCCCATATCCATTATCCTGGTGATAATAAGGGTAGGCTACATCAGACTTGGTTTTTCTCAGATCCATGGCTAGTTTTCAACGGTCGTCTTGGTGGGGTCCTTCGTTTAGGTGATTTGCTGAGTGGGGTGGGACTTATTGCGTTGAGTGGGGGGAGTCAGTGTAGAATTGAGAGTTTTTAGAAAAAAAAAGTTCTTTAAGCGTTGTAGCTTTTTCATCTCATCTCCAGCAATAGGTCATCATTTAAGAACAAGTAATAGTTTTGTCAAGATTCTACAGAAAAAAGTCAAAAAAGTATAGTACGTCAGAAATATGTAAAAGTCATATAGTATGTTGAAAAGAAAAAAAAAGAAAACTCAATTCAATACAAATTAATGAATATTTTACCCTGTTCTAAAGTTTTGCACCCTTAAAGAAAAACCCCTTCCTTACCAACTACTTCATATTATACCCTTTGTTAAGTGTTGCGTACATCAGGGTGTATCTCAAAGTATCTTGGTAACATAAAATAACTAAAATATGTAAGTTTATCAGAAAAGAAAAAACCTTGTTTATCTGAACAAGTGTTGCATACACCAAAGTGTGTTTAAAAGTATCTTAGTAACACAAGAAAAAAGAGAAGAAAGCGTTAATGTTAACAAACACTGGATTGTTCCACTGAAATAATAAATAAATAATTTCAAAAAGTGCTCTTAAAAAGAACAAATGTATTCAGATAAAAGTATTTTGTTAGACTATTAAGTCCACGATGGTTATATTTAACCCCTAACCCATTTGTATTATATGTTTGTTGTCCTAATAAAGCCAGAGTCACCTGAAATAATTTTGTCTCCAGACCTTTTTTATTTTTTACATTTTGTAACAATCTTAAAACATTTGTGGTTTGACTCTTTTTAAAAAAGTTCTTTTTCATCTATCATTTTCAACCAAGCAGCAAGAGGTCAAATGTAAGAACAAGTAATAGTTTGTCACGATTTTACGGGAAATAGTCAGAGCGCTATGTCACATCTTAAAGACAGCTTGAACTGGATAAATGGTTAGTCTTTTTCAAACATACCGTACGTTCTGCATGTTAGTATATCTGGCCCATCGATTTAGACCCTACTGCCCTAGACGCATGCCCTCAATAGGGTAGTCACGCTTTGGGAAGAGGTGTTTCATTTCACAGATCCACCTTGATTGTTGTTGTGAAGAGGGACGGGGGAGGAACATTCAGAGGATGAAGAAGCATAAACATAACTTGTTTGTAAAACGGACAGCACGTCAGTTTCAAGAAAGATGACACCGTGTTTATGTATGACATGCAAAATATCTTGAAGTCCTACAAAAAAAAAAAAGGGTACAAGTATATTGTGTTGAAAATATCGCAAAAAGTCGTAATATTGTATAATGTATTAGTTGCATGTTGTATTTTTGCTAGCAATCACTATGTAGTTTTTTCAAAAATATAATGGAAAAAAAAAGCGAGAAAGACAAAAACAAAATACGTTGAAAAGGGGATGAGTATGTCTGGCTCTCGGGGGGTTGGTGTGTTAAGAGTCACAGTCTTAAAGAAAATCTGCTCAGAAAAAGTACTTAACTTTCTACCAGTTGTAAAGTTGTCATACATAAAAAACGCTATCAAAAAAGTAAGAGACTTACTGTTCCTTTGTGAGAGAATTACACACAAATCTGCCGAGTGTCTGTAAAAAGTCTTAAAAATCACAAAACCTGCCTTTTAGAGAAACAGTCTTTTAAAAAAAAGATATGATCAAGGGGGCATTAAGATCTTTAAACTATTAAAACCCTCTTCAAAAGAGACTTCCCCTTCACTGTCCTGCTTCATTGTAGGATTTCTGCCATGTCTCTACTTCAGTTTAACCATCTCTGTTACTATGTGATGGAATACTAGATAAATAAGTAATTAGATACCTTACCGTTACTGCGCTCATAAAGAATGATAAGAATAAGAATAATGCGTATTGAACTGGTTTAATTAATTAGTGATTTTATTTAAGGTAATTAGTTAGAAGCCCTATTTTATCAGTATGTCTGCACAGCAGTTACAATGGTCAAACTACATTAACACAGAATTGTCCCCATTCTTTCTTTAATAGTTACTAACATTAGATATTTTTAATGAGATATGGACCGCAAAACAAAAGATATCCCTGGTTTTCATTTAAAAAATCAAGTCACTGAATGCAAGTAGTTGCCTTAGCTTATTTTGTTATGAGATGATGATGATGTGAATTACTGTTCAAATTAGTTAATGTAATAATCGTTTGGTTATTTTAAGCATAGCCTAATGTTACATTTATGTGCTTAAGAATGCCTTCAAGACAGAGGAGACTGAAGCATATCTTCGGCTGTAGGTGTCTGAACCCCGCATACAAAACTGCATTCGTTTCTGGACTGGAGCACCCAACGGAACAACTAATTCTTTAATAAAGTTTTTCAAAACTTGTTGAAGAAAAAACGGTATACAACATTATATAACCGCCATTGACATAAAGGCATGTATGGTAGAAAGATTTAACCGTACGCTGAAAACTACTGACTTTCTATATATTTAAGTATATTACCTACCCCCCTCTGTTTACAACATGTTTGTCTCCATAGGGGGTTTATGGCTTCTCCATAGGGGGTTTGGGGTTTTCCCCCCTCCCTTATCCTTTAGCAAAAAGGCTTTAAAATATCTGTTTTTTATATGCTTTACTTTGATTTGGAGCACCCAACGGATGGCTGTAAGTTGTCACCGGTGTCTCGCTGATTAAATTCATATCAAGACGTCTCTTGGCCATTTTCTCTCGACTTGAAAAATATTTAAGAGTGACGCTGGCTTTTTATTTAGACAGAGGGAGAGGGTGAGGGGCGGGGAAAGTGTGTGTGTGTGTGTGTGTGTTCCCCCCTCCTCCACCATATGTTCTCTCCCCTCATGTCTTGTTTGCAAAAACAGAGAGGTTTAAATATATGTTTTTTTTAGATGCTTTACTTTTGATTAATTTCATGCTATTTTGCAAGTAATTGTAAGTTACATTCGATACTATATACAGGATTAACCACACAGGAAGTGGTTAGGAGGCGGGATATATATATCCTAGACATATTAATTGATTGAAAACAACGGCATTTTATTTTTCTCATTTTTTTAATTTTAATTTTATTTTGTAAACCGGAAGCGGGGGCGGGACATCCGCCGGAAGCGGGGGCGGGACATCCGGTCGAACGAGGCGGGACTTCCGGTTTTCAAAAATAAAAAAGGCGGGACTTCCGGTCAAATAAGGCGGGACTTCCGGTCGAAAAGGGGCGGGGCGACCTGTCACTTTTTCTGCATACTAATGAGATTGATATGGCATTTGTATCACTACTCACTCTTCCCCACCACAGTGGTTGTTAAAGATATCTTCACAAGCATGAACTCACAGTTCGGAGACAGCGGAGTACTGTTTCCTGTTCATTTGTAAAGACGTTAACGCCACAGTATCAAACAAAAGTACGGGCACGAGCAAAAATAGGACTCAAGTTACTTTTTTGCACAACCATGCAAAAAAGGTTTTAGTCAAGCGTTTAATCCATAAGGCAAAATAATACAGGCAAAGATCAAAAAGATTTACAGGCTGGAAGCAACGAAAAAATGGTGGAAAAAATACTAATGCAGCAACAAAAAAACAACCAACTAAGTTGGTACAAACGCTAAACAGCTAAAACTATAGCTTACTTTAGGAGAGTATCTTGGAGCACTACCTGCTGGACAGACAAGACGAACTGGCACTGACCAAGGCAAAAGCACAGACTAAATACACAGGAGAGGAGTAATGATTAGGGACAGCTGAGGCCCATTGAGGCCAGGCAGGTGATTAACAGGGAAGGAAAAGACACCAGGTGAGGGAGTGAGGTGATCAGCCAGGGCCAGGATGTGACAGTCCCCCCCCCCCCCCCCCCGGCACCGGACGATGCTTGTGGAAATCCCGGATGAGGTCTGGGTCGACAATGTTCTTTGATGATACCCATTCCCTCTCTTCAGGACCATAGCCCTCCCAATCCACCAGATACTGGGGTCCACGACCCCGCCGGCGAGCCGCTTGACAGAATAAACTGGTCGTCTGAGTGGAGAGCCATACTCTCTGGCTGACACCATAGGTGGGAGCAGGGATCTGCGGTCTGCTGCCCTCTTATACCGAGCAGATGTCCTGAGCAGCACTTGTCTAGCCTACTTGGCTACAGGCTGGAAGTCTTTTTTTGTTATTTTACATCTTCGTGTAGTCGTTTTGCATGTATTTTGAGATGTTTAACCTTTCTTAGTGCTCATTTTTCAGTTGTTTTGCATATCTTTGCAGTCATTATGGGTCATTTTGAGACAACTCATTTCAGTTTTCTTTCTTAAACTGAAGAAAAAGTAAAGCACATAGAGCTAATACAGATGCTTTCAATGACTGTATAACAAAAGCTAATGTGTTTCTTCAGAAGAAGGTAGGTAGGGGTGCAGCAGACGCCATTCGGAGCGTGCACGGGAAGGACTACACCGTAGGAACCTCACCGGATATGATGTGTAAGTCCACACATCACACAGATGTATTTGACTTTGTTGCCGTGCTCGCAGAAAAACAGCAGTGTACCCTCTTTCTACAGACGCCAACTCTGGTTCCTCCCAAGACTGGGCCCGGATGCAGGGAATCCCCTTAACCTACACCTTTGAGCTGAGAGATGACGGGACGTTTGGCTTCGAGCTTCCCCAGGATCAGATCCAGCCGACCTGCGAGGAGGCCTACAGCGGAGCCCTGCACATCATCACCTACGCCCACGACAAGACCTTTAGTGGGGCCACTGCAACCGCTGCAACCCTGTGGAGCATGCTGTTAGCCTTGGGTGTCACCGGCACCACCCTGATGTGAGGGGGGGGGGGGGGGAAATAACTCCTGCTGTTTTGCTTTAAGTTTCATTTATCTTGCGTATGTTAGGTTAGTTTCAAGGAGAGCTCCAGTTTTTAAGCTATACATTTTTGTAGATTAATCATGAGCAAAAGTATGTAAATGCATCATACATACCAATGCACCTTTGATTATATTTATTATACATAAATACATCTATAATTAATCATAGACTTCAATACAAATCTTATTTTAGGCAATGCCTGACACATTAGTATATCCACAAATCTTTTTTTTATTTAATTGAATATGACGACGTCGACATATAAATAACATCTGGCGCCAAAAAGCAATACAAAATAAAAACCTTTAAACGTGTCTTGTGTTCAAAACATTTCAAGTCCTTGTGCCACTCTAAATTGTGTTTTATGTTTTAGAAACTACATGTTATCCATCCACCGTTGTAAACCAAGATATTGAGTTTTGAAGAGGTATTTTTGCTTTGGAAGTTTCCCAATGCAAACATTTAAAGCTGAGTTTCAATGCTGGAGGTTATTATGTTCCTGAATGGCTGGAAGCCTTGTTGTCTCAGGTTGGCTAACGGCAAGAAGAGCAGTTCCTCTGGAGGAAACTGGTCCCATGGAGTCCAGGTCCAACCTGTCAGGCAGAGAACGAAGCATATGTCGGGTAAGTAGGACACGTTTTCATCTAAATCTTGTAAAAACATCCGTTCGGCTTCACATACCCTCATTTTTCTCTGGCTCCAGGTTCTCTGGCTCTCCTGACTGCTTCCTGTCCAGTTCTCCTTGCATGATGATGGTGACGTAGTGGTGCTGCTCCTCCAGTTTGATGGAGTTCACCACCGAGGCATAGCAGACGTTCACCAAACACACCCCTGCTTCCTCCAACACCTCTCTGTGAGCACACTCCTCCCACGTCTCTCTTTCAATGACATAGACATGAGTGTCACATCCAATTAAAGTCATCATATGCATGATAAACAGTTATTATACTGACGACTGCATCCACTTGCAGGACCTTTTTTGACATGACTGAATGTCTAAGAAAGAAGGTTCTTAAAAACACACTCCTGAACACCAAAATTACACATTTGTATTTGTGTACACCTATTTGGCAGGCAAGTATAATAATGCACATTTAAAACATGTTTTCATATATGCTGAACACTTTGGGATAATTCGGCTCTATACAAACTTGCAAAGACGTTTTTATTTCATTGTAATGGGGTTTATTTGTTGTGTGTGGAGCTTGCTAACTAGCTGCTTATGTTACCTACCCAAACTCCAAGTGGCCGCCGGGGAGCTGGTACTTCCCTTGGCCCATTGCACTTCTCCGTTTCCCCAGGAGAACACAGCCGGGGTGGGCTGAGTCTGTTATCAGAACCCCGACCCCAACTCCTGGAAGTTTCATAGTTTTATCAGACATCTGTGCAACCTTAAATACGACTCACGTATATTAAAAAAGCTAGCTAAACCAGAGCAAGAGGGTTCCCGTCTGTGAACTTCCGTTTTCGCTTTAAACATCGTTTGAAAGATATTTCTTCGGTACATTAGCTTTTAGTTGAGTCAGTGTCAATATGCTTATGTAATACGTAGATGACAGTATGTCTTCTAAAATGTACTATTTAGTTAGTTATTTTTAGTATGCTGGTATTTATGTATTATGGTATGGAGAACAAAATTCGGCCATAAATAAGAGAGATATTCAGAAATAAAAGTCTCAATTATTAAATACATGTGCAGGTACATTTTTGTATTCATATATAATTATTTTCATGGTTAATGTATTTATGTTTACATTTATTTCCCTAATAATTCCTTTCCCTAATTTTCTCTGGATTTCCTGTTTCCATATACTGGAGGACTGTGATCGCCATCTGTTGGTGATTTGGTTTTTCTCTTTTTGATAACGATTTGTGCAGATACGTTTATACAGTTTTTCTCTCTATTGCCTGAAGACAATTTTGAGTGAAATGTAATATTTTAGTGTATTGACTACATTTTGCATGTGTACTATTCACAGAAGTGTTTATATATTTTCCTTTGACTGGTCACTTCAGTGCGGGTCTATGTCATGTCTCTGTTGCCATAATAAGGCCTCACGCTCATGGCTTTGACGTTTTTCAGAGAAAATGTCAATAACGTCACAACTAAGACATGAACCAGAGGATCATACTCATTAAAGTGTTTCTCTTCATGTAGATTATATTGTGCAGAAATGATCATATAACCGTACTTCGAAACGACTGAATGGATCAAATGGATAATTTGTCTGAATAAATGACCTTATATTTAAGGAGATGTGGGTCTTTCTTTCACATCCTGTTTTTATTTAGAAATGATACAGGTTAACCTCCACCAGTGCAGAGCAATGGTTTATGATGACATTTCATATGTATAATAATTTCGGTTGTTCTACTTTTTTGCTGGTTATTTTTTAGCATGAATGCATAATATCCAATGATCAAGAGGATACTTTTCAGTATTTATAAGCCTTTTATACATTGGAATGAATTTAAATGTTTGTACATTTGGCTCAACACTGTCTAAACTCCGTAGAGGCTGGGCTGTCTAGAATCAGTCTTGACGTTCCGGTTGAACGTTTACAGAAAGCATGGCTTTACTTTCTCTGTTTACTTTCTGCGGTTTCAACATTATGCAACTTTTGAAATCAGACTTCAGAGTGGAACTTTCCCAGCGCTTGCCCCCGACCCCCCCTTACAGGTGAATGTGATGTGTTTATGAATATGATGCTGACATGTTGGAAGTGAGGCGTGTCTCAATTCTTTGAATGTTTAACAAGATAATCTTTTGCCAGAAGGCAGGCACAACAAACATATACAGGTTGGAGTGGGTTCTGATGCATGAGATCCATAGGGGGATTATATAAACGTCAAGTAGAGCTGGTCCTATATGAGGAGATTATTCTACTTCATCTTCATGTCAAGACTTGTGGCATGTTTCTTACCCTTTCATTCTAAAGGATATATGAATACAGAAGGCTTAAAGGCTTCTTAAATGCAATATAGGCTGTATTTGTTAAGGGACATTTGTTTATAATTCATGTGTAGAAAATAAGAAGGAAGTAATTGGTTTTTTTAATGCTGAAGGAAATCCTTGTCACATAAATTGCTATACAATTACAATGAATAGAAAAACCATTGAGTATTACATATAAAGTGTATAAAAAGTAGATTTTGTATGACACATTTAGTTTAACAGTTAACCGTAAAAAAGCTTACAAAACTAAATACATTATTGAAGAAAATTGCCATAAAAAGTGATAATCCACATAGTATTGAGAAGTTATATTGCACATGTTGTTGAACATCTGAATGTTCGTTATGTTTTAAAATCTGTGGTATTCACCAGTAGCTAGCAAATACATAAGGGAAATATTGTTGATTAAAGCAGCTTCAAAGATATTATTCATAACGGTTTAGTTTATATATAGTAGCACTTCTCAAACAGTGGGGTCCAAGAAAAACAAATCAACACAACCCAGAGGCCAGTGCTGCCTTCATCGCTGTGTAAATATTGTAAAACGGACATTCTGATCATGGACTTTTAGGACAACTGATACATTATTTCGAAAATGCCCACATTATAATAGTAAGATGGTTTGGATAAAGAGGATGGGTTAAAATTAGATTAGATATGTTTTTTAAGGAAAACGACACGATGTACTAGCTCTACTTGAATACCTGTGTAGGCTATGTACATTTCGTTTTAACAGTGGAGCTTGAACGTTGCAAAGGTCTAAAGAAATGGGCAGACAAGAGCATGCGCAGTCGCAGTGTTTGCATTCCTCCTCCCTCCTCTGAGACTGACAGCCCGTTAGCTGCTCACCGGCAATGATACAGCAAACACGGACTCAGTGAGACACACCGAGATGGACTTAGCGTGCACTTTTTACCACTACAAAGACGGATACTATTTAGACACCCTTGTCTAATGACAACACAAGGAGTCAATTATTCGCTAGGATATTTTTTGCTTCGTAAAAAAAGGAGATTCAACGTACAGGGGAGGAATTTGTGCGACGTCTGATTTCCTGCGACATACACGGGCAGCTAAGAAGCTTTCACATTCACTGTGAAGTAAAGCTAAACTATTCTGAGCTACACTTATTTATGTGTGCTTTTGTGTGACACTAACTACAGCAGAATAGTCCTGATAAGTATTGAGGAGAAACCAAGTTATGGAAGAGTGTGGCTAATCGCTACTGGCGACCCAACATAGCTCCAAGCTAACCAGCGGCTAGCGGCATTTAACATTCTTTGTTTATTTAATTTGCTGTGTTTTTATCCTACTGAAGTTGGATTAATACGTTATTTAGTAAGTGTATCGCCGCTTATAAGCTAGTATTTCAGTGTAACTACATCCTTGAACATCTAGCTCGATCTTTAAAGGACATAAATCATCTGACTTCTCACTTATGGCTCGTTAGTATCGCGGTACTGCAGCTGACCCAGCTAGCTAGCATCTGCTTTAGCTAGCAGGTAGCACCAACAGCCGTCAGCCAGCCTTTAGTCGCTCATTGACGGTAAAGATGCACCACCAAGACTTCTCTGCAGACTCGCCTGGGACCTCGAGCAGGAAGGCGGGTTTCCACTACAGGAGGGGTAGCAGCGGCGCGCCTGGCTCCCCCGCAGCCGTTAGCAGTGGCTCCAACACGGTCGACGACAATCCCCCCCAGGCTGGATCCAATTCTCCCGGACTCCACCACCAGCCCCAGTCCCAAGCATCCGGAGCTCAGGTGAAGAAGAAGAGTGGCTTCCAGATCACAAGTGTCACCTCAGCGCAGATCAACGTGAGCGGCAACAACAGTTTGGCAGATGACACCGAGAGCTATGATGACATGGATGAGTCACACACTGAAGACCTCTCCTCCTCTGATATGCTGGATGTTTCCGTGTCCAGGGCCACGGATACAGGTGTCCCGGAGAGAAGCTCTTCTGATGACACACTCAACAGTCTCCATGGGGTTGACACACCTGGAATCGTGTCACCCAACGAGCCTCTTCACCCTCATTCCGTCCCTCAGGGGTCTCAGCAGCACACCTCGATGGTAAATGGTACCATGCACCATCATTTTTACCCTCAGCAGCCCAACCATCAGCAATCTGACAGCTTGGAAGGAAATGAGCCCCCATTGCCAGGCCTTCCCATTGCTCCCTTAGCTAGCTCCAGCCCTGCTATGGCTTCCAGAGTTGGGCCCAACCAGACGCAGAGGCTACCCATGTTGGATAACAGTAAACTTGCAGGTGGGACGACTCAGCCCGCAGCCCCTATAGTTGCTGGGACAGCCGCTGATCCGCATCTGCAAGGCAGTGTGAGCATTTCGAATGTGTCAGCTGGCACTGCTGCTGCAGTACCTGCGTCTGGGCCTGCAGGTTATGACAACACTAATGTGAATGGGCAAGCAGCTTCTGCTGGAGCCCCATCTGCTGCCCCCAACACACAAACCCAGCACACCCAAACTCAAACGGCCACCGGCTCTCGTTTTAGGGTGGTCAAACTAGACACTAACTCTGAGCCATTCCGCAAAGGAAGATGGATGTGTACAGAGTATTATGAAAAGGAGGTCCATCCTGTCGCTGCATCTGAGGCACCAAAAGGTGTAGAGGTTGCTGTGGAGACTGAGGCAGGTAATGCCGGGATAAATCAGGGTGTACCTGCTGTACAGCCGCCTCACACTCTTCAGCCCTATCAGACCCCGAGCCAGGACTTCACCAGCCCACAAGCGGTGCAGAGCCCGCCCCAGGCCCAAACCACTCCTCTGACCTATGTTTCACCCCAGGAGATTGTTGCTGGGTCCCACATGCAGCAAGCTCCTGTCACTCTCCCTACAGCAACACCACAGGCTGGTGTAAATCAGCCGCCCTCTGTGATACCCCAGCAGCTGCCCTACACTGTGGACCCCCACCAGGCTCCACCCCAGGGAGGTTACCCTGCACCCCAGTTCCATGCTCCAGGAAGTGTGCGTCAGCCAGACTTTATCCAGCCCACTGCACCCTTCCAGACCCAGGTCCAGCCTCTTCCACCACACGGTGCAGCGGGAATCTCCAGCAACCCACTTCCACAGCCCCCGATCAATATATTCCAGCAGCTGTCCCATCATGGTCAGGTAGCCCCACCTACCCAGGCACCTTATACAGGACAGCCACACACCCTCCCCACTCACCTGACACAGCCCCCTACTGCTACAATCCCAGTAGCACCCAGCCACAGGACCCACTACATGCCTTTGACTGCCCTGCAAGCTGACCTGCAGCCTCTCCTCACCCTGGGAGCCACCCTCACCCAGGGCCCCGGAGGAGGGGGCTCCTTTAGAACATCGCAGCTGGAGGATGCCCAGAGGATCCTGCTCCAGCACCAAGGCCTGCTGGGTCTGCCTCGGTTCGGGATGGCAGCAGGTGGAGACGGGGCTGCAGAGGCCGGAGGTGCTGCAGGATCGCTGGCCCACATGGGGATGTCGGCGGAGGCGAGCGCCTTCATGGTGGCTGCTGCAGGCCTCAGGACCCACCATGCTGAAGGAGAGGAGGACAGGTGAGGACACAAGCCTGTGCATGCGAAAATGTTCAATACGTTTCTAGGTTAACATACAAGTTCAAGCTGCTTTGCATTGTGCCATTTCTTCCCTAATGCCATTTGGCTCAACATGCAGTGAAATATATTTTATGTACTCATCATATCATTAGACAATGTGATTGAAGTCGGGTTATCGATGTCTGTTTAGGTTTTAGTTTTCACCCTTTTTAACAGTTCTTCTCTGCTTGCAACTAGAGTTGCAAAGATAGTCGATCAACAACATCTATTATAATAATCTATTAATTGTTAAAGTAATTTTCCATGGAAGAATAGCAGAAAATGCTGTTTCCTTCTCTTTATATGGAGACTTTCCACTTTATTATCGTATTTTACTGAACATCTAATAAGAAATACATTAAAAGACAGCCATTTTAGAATTAGGGAACCTGGGATGGGCATTTGTCGCACTCATTTGACGTTTTATTGGCCAATTGATTTATCAGGAATGCACAGAATCTGAAAATAATCACAAGCTGCAGCCGTGCTTCTATCTGCATCCCAGAACTGTTTTTCTTCCGAGTTTCATTCAGAATCTAGATGTCACATTTGCTTTATCTCCGCCCCTGTGTTCATTATGTCATTCTGCAGAAAAAGGCGCTTAACAGCTCAATTGACTTGTTGTTGTGAAAATATCAGTGGCTGGACTCGCTGAGTCACAGAGCATGGTGACTCAGCAGCTGTTTGTCCTGCTCGACCCCTCTACCGCCACACACCCACCTCCATTAGCTCAGGTCTCTGTGTGACAGTGAGGCTGCTTTTCTCCTCACACTATCCTTCTTTTCGGTATTTGCGCCTCTCCCCCCAGTTCAGTCTTTTATTAGAAGCTGGATCTGTTGATTTGTGTACCACCCTAAGGGAGCTGTGCCATGGTTTATTTATGTGTACAATTACTCAACCCTTTGCTCCTGTTTCTGCTCAAAAGTGGCTATAGCAGTTGCAGGTGGTTACTAAAAATGTTGTTCTGAAAAGACGTCCGTGCCCCATTTTGAAGATGCAGTGTTCGTCTTTCTGCGATTTGTTAGATACATTTGATAAACTCTCTTTAGAGAAATGGAGCCGTGTTCAGGCAGCATTCTAGTGTTAGCGCTGTGCTGCCCTGTCATCTGGTTTAGCAGGAGTTTCATGTTGTGAGTACAGTAACAAGGCGGTAGGGTATGGAGGGAGTTTGACTGTCAGCCTCACCCAACAACTGCACAAATATTCTGGAGAATGTTGTGTGTTAAGCAGCTTGAAAGAAATTCAAACCGTCCAAAAAGTTGTAGAAAAGTAACGCCATAGTTCCATGATTAAAACAACAGTTGCTGAGCGAACCAGTAAACATTGGTCTAATTGAATTATCAGCACAGCAGGTCCCCGGAGAGCTGTGTCTTCAGCTGTTCAGATGGTGTTCGAGCTCCAGAGGCTGCTGGTTTAATGTTGACATAGGCGCAGTCATGTTCAGCTGCAGACAGAGCCGGACTGTGCTCAGTGTGGAGGCTTTTGTCAGCCATCATGGCACCCCATCATGACGGCACGTGTATTTGACATGCTGTCACGGTTATTCTGCAATCTGGCTCCTATTCCCCCTTTGTCATCCTCTTTTTCTCTTCCCGCGTCTCCTCTACCCCCTTTCTTTGAAGTCTGTTCCTCTGCTTCCTAGGGGTGTAACTGTTCACAAACATTTCGGTTCGGTACGTACCTCGGTTTTTAGGTCACGGTTCGGTTCGGTTCGGTACGTTTTCGCTACAGCAGAAAAAATTATCACAAAACATAACATATTTTTTTTTTATTATTATTAAACTGTGAATAATGTATTCACTCAAATAAATACAAAATATAATAAAATAAACATTAAGGTGCAGCATTTCGATGAACTGAAATAATCTGTATTTGAACTTTACTGTACTAGTACTCACAAAACATAAACTATTAGTTTTGGGTTTTTAATTATTATTAAACTATGAATATTCACTCAAATAAATATAAAATATAATAAAATAAACATTAAGGTGCAGCTTTTCGATGAACTGAAATAATCTGTATTTGAACTGTACTGTACTAGTACCTAAGCAGCCAGTTTGACATTATGACTTGCTTGTCATTGTATTTTCATGTTTTTTTTTAAAGAAAGATGAACTTGTCCACATTGCTTGCCGAAAGGGCAGATCAGCTGGCACTAACAATGTCTCCTGCTGTGGAGAACACACCCTCTCGCTAGGGACAGAGCTAGTAGCAGATACAGCCAGGTAGCGCTTTGCTAACATGGCAACATAAGGATATTTGCCGTTTGTAATAGCTTTGGCTCGGTCTGAAGTTTTTGCGAGTGGTGGAGGCTTAAATGCTAGTGGGAGTTGGGTTTGCACTTCAGTCTTTTTTCTTTTGGTACCGGTGATATTCACGATCGGGTGATGCCTTTTCAAACGAGTATGCAAGTTTGATGTATTGCCAGCCGCGTAACCAATGTTAGTTGAACAATGCCGACAAACAGCTTTGTTTCGGTCCACCTGTCTTTATCCGTCATCCTTGTACGTAACTGCGAAACCAAAATGTTCCCAAACCGGAGACTTCAATGATGCTGGAGGATTTTCGAGCTCAACTTTATCTGCGTTCGACATTTCCTCAAATTACTGACTACATTTGAACGCATCCCTCTGACCAGCTCGTCCAATGAAATGACTTGCTCGCTCTATGACGCGTTGAACACAATGGGAGCAAATTACTCTGAATGCTGCGACGCAGCACCTGAGATTACTTCCAAGAAGTTGTTCACGTTCTCAATTTTTTACGTTTAACGTTATATTCGTTCGGTACACTTCGGTACACATGTGTACCGAACCGAAGGGCTCGTACCGAATAATTTCGGTACGTGTACCGTTACACCCCTACTGCTTCCCCTTGCATACATTCCAGTGTTTTCTCCTGGTTAATTGCATCCAGCCATAGTGAAGTTTACAGGTTGTTCTTCTCACCATGAGGCCTTTACAGCAATACTTTCTACTGAGAAATGAACGGGAGCAGTCAGTACTCTTAGGTATAGTCTCACGATTTATAGAATGACACCTGTATCACGAGTGACAATTTCTACACATAGCATAAAGTCTGACTTTATTCAGAATGTAAAAACCTTTTTCACACGTGGCGCTTTTTAATCTTCGGTTAACCCTCAAAACCTGGATACATACAGTTAGGTTTATCATTTAAACCCCAAAAGCTGACAATTTGAGAAGCTGACACTACTTTTAGCTTGACCTAAATGACTCATTGATTTCTAAAACAGTTTTTTTATAATTCAAGTCAACGTTAAACAAGACATTTAATCCATGCTACTCTGGTAGGAAGACGGGGACTGGGCTCTAAATGTTTGCAACAAATCCCTTTCCCCCCGTCCCTAAACAACACCAAGTAGTTGTCCAGGGTGTTTGTAGCATCAAAGGCACACATCAGCTCTCAATTTCTGTCGCAGTTTCTTGTTTTCCAATTGCAGCTTGGCTCTCAAATGCATCACGTTGCAGCTCTCATGACTTTGACAACGCCTGAGCTAGCACAGCTGTGTATATGAATAGTGTCATGTTGTAAAACAGGGAGGGTGTATCTGTATTTGGCAGGATTATGTATGCGTGTGTTTTTACCTGCCAGTTTCTATATCTGTCAGGGGAAGTTGTGTAAGAGCAGTGATATTAATCAGAACTCTTATCGGGCTCGTGCCTCTCCGCAGGTGGAATTTCAGCCTGATGCCCATAACACACACACACACACACACACACACACACACACACACACACACACACACACACACACACACACACACACACACACACACACACACACACACACACACACACACACACACACACACACACACACACACACACACACACACACACACACACACACACACACTTTATTATAAACCTGTTGTGTGTGTGTTTATAATAAAAAAAAAAACAACAGAAGAAAACAACTTTCCTCACAGGGTGCAGAGAATGCATTTGTTGTATTGGTTACAGTGGACTCATAAACACCATGCACTGTAAAAAAAATAGTCCCTTTTTTAGAAAGTGATAGAGCTGATACAAAAAACTGCAAGTTGTTTTGATGCAGTAATAGTGACGTATGTTAACACAATCAGTGTCTTTCTTCGAGCAAAACCACAATAAACATTATTTTTGTAATAAATTAACATGCCAGATGTTCTGTTAACACATTTATCCCATTGGTAAAGTTGTTTGTGAATTATGTGCATAAAAACCACCATGAAGTAGTAATGTGTATTCTCCGGCCAAGTAAATGTCATAGAACATTGGGTTTTATTATGTGTATTTATCTGTAGGGAGTCATTCAAATTAGAGTCTTCTCGTAAAACTCGCACACAGCGTTTCTTTGCAGTTTTATGCGAGCGGCTTTCTCTCGCGTTTTATAGTGCTGCCAAATGAAGTAGCCTAAACATGTGCAGCAGGGGTCAAAGGGAAACGAGTTTGCAGGAAAGTGATAATCATAGAGCTGTAAAAACCTATTTAACTGTCAGCTGGTGAGGCGAAGGAGAGTCGAGAATCCTTTTTGTTGTGCCTATGCTGGCTTTCCCTTTTCTCATACCACTGATATGCAAACTTATAACGTTTTCCAATTTCGCCCACTAGCCGGTTGCTAAGACAACCATTGCTTTCCATTATCCTTGGAACATGAGAGGCATACTGCATATGTTTCCAAAATCTGATTCCAAATCTGATGTCGATTACACTTTTAAGTCCCTTCATTTTGAAATGAACAAGAAGATTAAGCATCAGTATCGTCGGCACTATGAATCACAAAGAACTCCAAACCCTGATCTGCTAGGATAAAGGCAGAATGAAACCCGTTGTGGTATTAATAAGGAAGTAGGTTTTGTATATTAGCTTAGTCAAGACAATGTTTTTCAATGTAGGGT
Organism: Pseudochaenichthys georgianus; assembly: GCF_902827115.2. NCBI lineage: Eukaryota > Metazoa > Chordata > Actinopteri > Perciformes > Channichthyidae > Pseudochaenichthys > Pseudochaenichthys georgianus. The sequence goes on from NW_027263114.1 coordinate 71,867, forward strand.
TTCCACAGTTTCACTACTTGAGTTTGAGCAACTTGGAGATAGTTACTTTACTTCCAGCTTTGTTGTTGAGCTTTTATCTATTTGGTTGAGTTGTTAGCAATTCAGTGGACTTGTATGCTATTTTGTTGAGTTTTTAGTAGGACTGAACGATTAATCGATTTTAAATCGAAATCGTGATTTGAAATGATGCAATTATTATTATTTTTTGTTTTTGTCTGTTCTTCTTGTGTGTCAGTCATCCACACCAATCAGAAGTGCTGTGCTCCACATGTACCAGCCATTGTTAACCAATCAGAAGTGGCCCATGATAGAGAGTGATAGACAGATTGATCCAATCACCTGCCAAGTATTTTTGAAATACTTTTCCAAATGGCTTCCAATGGAGCTTTCCTAGATGGTTTGGTGAAACCATCTGAGTCAGGTTAGTGACGCTCCATCACATGTTTCTATGACAGGGTGAGTCTTAAACTGACGCTTGACTTTAAAGCAACCCAACGGAAGTTTCATGTAAGTTTAGTTCTTTCACTCGTAGCTCGGGCTGCGGGGGTGCTAGAGACGGGAGTACGTTGATGCGACCTTCCTAGCCGGAGATATGGCCGCTTTTTACAATAAACTTCCGTTGGGTAGCTTAAAAAGAAATATCGCGAATCGCAATATATGTCAGAAAAAAAATCGCATAATTAAATTATTTCCCCAAATTGTGCAGCCCTAGTTTTAGTTGAGTTAAACAATTGAGTGCCACTTTACTGAAAGCTCTCTGCAAGCCTTTGATGATGAGGGAGTCTGGGGCTTGAAAGCTGACATCATTTTATTGTAAAGGGAGGCTCATAGGGAACCAATCGATACCCCAATGGTGTCAATAGTCTACCGCCTGTACTTTGTCGAAAGTCATTTACTTTATAATGATAAGTTGAAGCAAACATTTTAGATATTGCTCCTTTAAACTATTCCTGATGTGTTTAATGTCTGTTGGTCTGAAGTTATTTTTGACACGCCTGTTTTCAGTTAACTTGAGAACTAAAGCAGAGCTGTTTACATGTTGGAGGGAGCCCCCGACGGCGGAGGCCAAAAATAGATCAGTGTTTGGAGCTACTGCCCAAACTAAAGCTCACGTTATGATGTAAGAGAAGACTTCTTTTTACTGAGTGTTAAGATCAAGAATGTAACCTTTCTATTTACAACATAAACAAAGTGAGTAATGCCTAACAACAAACATATCTGTGAAGCCCAGTGGTTTTAAATATGTTTATACGAGTTTAAATGACAAAGACAAGAATAAGCTGAGACACGTCATCTTAAAGTCGCTTCATTCTCCTCATCCTGTATATTTAGTTGGCAGGAAAAGCTTTACAGAATTCACTTTTTGACATGAGCTTTATGAACTGATGCAGTACAAATGGTTGAACTAGTAGATTTGGTTTCTGAACCCTGTGACATCCAGACCTAAAGAATCTCTGCAGGCACATGTTTATTATGTGACCGCAGCACGAGACGCATCACTGTAAAGCCCAGGTAGTTTTACCTAGAAAAGAAACACATGTGCTCATATGGAAACTCTCATGCATGCAGAATATGTCCGGTCGACATTTGCTTTTGTTTTATTGCGCTGTTTGGTGCGTCTTTACAGTGGAAGTGGGTCAGCAGACTCAAAGACAATACGCTTCTTATTTCTTGGGCGTCATTCTCTGGATGTCAAGAGCAATACCTCTGCGGGTAGATGAGTGTGTTATTAAGATAAATACTTTCTCTTTTCTTCTTCACTCTGCTGTTCCCCCACAAGGTGGCAGCGTTGCTTCATGAAAGCTCCTGGCCTGGTTCTTTATATAACTCTCTCGTGCTTTGAGATTCACTGACCTAAAATGTGCCTGGCAGCTATGTGGAAAGGTCCTTCCTGCACGCAAGCACCACGTGATTCTGTGTCTTCTCTTCTTGTGCTTTCCTCGTGTCTGTAGAGATTCTGCTCAGTGTGGTTACTGGCTGCAGAAAGCCTCAGTGGTGATATCACATTTCCTTTGACAGGGTTTGTAACTCAGTAAGAGTGTTTATTTTGAAGGATGGCTGATTCCCATGGATACGTTTGTGTCCGTCTGTGGGAGTGAGTCAGAATATGGGGGGAAACATTGTCATAGAGGCCCGTTTATTTGTTCTACTGCAACATATTTAGTTTAATGCCGTCAGAAGCCCATAAGAAGGCAATCTTGAAAATGATCTGATGAATATTGTGTTTTTGGTAAGTTATGTAGCCATTACATGGATTCCTATGGCACTATAGTTTCCATTATATTGCAATCTATTTGTACTACACATTATGAGGCTGATTGATAATAACAATGTATTTTTTGTTGCAAAAAGGGAAATGTTTTAACTATTTTGATCATTGATTTAACCATTCATTCTTTTTTAACCAGCTAAACAATGAGTAGGTCACCTGGAAAAACAATCAACACTTATAATAACAATCGATTAATCGTAAATAATAATCATATATTTTTTCCTGTTTTGAATATTTCCTGTTTTTCACTATTTAACTTTAACAAGACATTTAAAGACAACATCTTACACTTTGAGTCATTGTCATGAACATTTTTCAGTATTTAGTTTCAGTTAATAGACCAAACCATTGATCAGAAAGATAATTGGTACTTTATCGATAAATGTAATCATTAGTTGCAGCACTATATGTGAAAGCAAATTCAATAAATAGTACAATGAACTTTAGAACAGTTAATCAATTAAATCCCGGGGAGATGAATCCATCGCGAGAAGGATAGTAAATTGGAGCCTGAAGATCTTGTCAGTCGTTTGCAGGTTAGTAGTCTGACTGTATTATTTACGGATGCATAACATGTGCACGTTTTGTTCAAACACCGCAAGGTTTGCGTCCCCCTGCTAGATCACGTCTGCTCGCCTTGTGCCTTCCTGCAGATCCTTGAAGAGAGGATCTGATATGTGTCCATGCACGTTGTTGTGCTGTTCTCAGGCGATTATGAGCTTGCCTGTCAGGGTGGTTTACTGCGTGTAGACCACATGTGTGTGGAATGTTAGGTGTTTACAGTAAAGCGCGTTATAATGCTGCTCTTTCCCCTTCAGGCATGCACACAGTGAGGGAGAAGCGGCAGCAGAGGCAGGCAGTATAAACTCGTTTTAACTGGCTGTGCCATGATGGCGGTTAGGACACCTGTGTTCTCTCTCTGTCATTTCCCTCTTATATGATTGTCTTCTAAAGGAAAACACAGTAAAGGAGAGAAATGTGATATTTCAAGTCCTATGATCGAATCTTTGGTGACACCTGAAAGTCTCCAGCTGAGCAACATAAATATATAAGAGTATCATGCTCATGCAGCCTCCATTATCAGTCAAAAAACATTTATTTTAGTTTGGAAAGCTGTCAAACTCGTCAACAGCAACGTGACGACTCTTCTGCCTGTCAAGGAGAAACATTCCTGGTAGAGAGTGAGAGACACGATAATATTTCTGCGTAAAGCCAGTGTTTAAGTGTTTTGTGTCACAGCCTCGACCCTTCCCACTGTGAAAACACATGCAGGGCTCCGTGTGAAGCCTGCACGCTGCCGAGAGCCTCGAGCAATGTTTCTCAACCGCTGCAGAGACATCCTCCATGTTGATGTTCCGACAGTGAGCCGTCTGACTCTGTTTACACCCAGCCCTAAAACAGAAACACTGTGCGGGGCCACGTGACGCTTTAATGTTGCCACTGTGTCGTTGCGTAATGTTTGAGTGTATAATATTTATTTTAACACAGGTAAGAGAGAGAGTTTCGGGCTGCCGATCTCTCTGTGTGGAAATAGTCAGAGAGCCAGACATTTCTGTGCATTCCAAGCTGCAGATAAACATACGAGGAGCCGAGTCGCCATTTGTTGTGGCATATAGTTCAGGGATGTCATGATGCTAGAAATGTAGAAGTCGATTTAGACGTAAAATCCCTGCGTTCCCTCCAGAGTTTCTCTCACACACTCACCCCTGCCTGAAACGACTCTATTGTAGTCCTTTGTTTACTTTCATAACATTGTGACAGCAATACCGAACCCGCCCCGCTACCCGCACATATTGCCAATTAGTTCCGCAACAAGATCCGCACAAGATCCGCAACCCGACCCGAACCCGCCTAGCCTATATATGAGCAGTGAAAACGTGCAATTATTAACACACGCAGTTGCATATTTGTCTCACAAATCGTGCGATGTTGGTTATTTTCTCCATCTAGGAACCAAAAGCCTCCCAGACGTTGGATTTCGCTCTTGAGGAAGTGTTATTGAAAATGCTGTATTCTCCGCTGGAGAGCTTCACCTCAGTCATTTCGAATGTGGCGCGCACAGCAGCAGATTGATGCGCTGCGGAGGTTATGATTATGCGCGGTCCCGCGGGGGAGAGGTCTGAGGATTTAAACATTAAACTACATTATTATTATTTTAATATATTTATTATGCAATACCCGCGACCCGACCCGCATCATCTTTGTTTTACCCAGAACCGAACCCGGAAAAAAGCGTTTGAAAAAATACCACCCGCGAATCACCTTTTTTGCGGGTCACCCGCCGGGTACCCGACCCGATGCAGGACTCTGCTCTATGCGCCCTATATGATTTGTGATAGTGAACTGAATACTGTCCAAACGCTCCAGAGTCACGTCAGGCTTTGGGAGATATTTCAGGCATTATACTCGCTCCTGTTAACACCTTATTGCTGTTTTTATCTCGCATTCCTTTCTAGTTTCTTTTTGGCTCTGCTAAAAATGTCTTTTAATAGTAGGAGAGGAATGTGTAAGCGTGGGGAAAGTTCATATCTCATCCGTCACAGGAACAAGGTACGACTAGTAGGGCTGCACGATATTGGAAATAACTGACACCCCCCCCCCCCCCCCCCCCCCCTGCGATATATATTCTGATATGAAAATACCGTTTTATTTAACTGCAAACCAACCTTTCTTGAACTTTAATGATGCAATTGGTATTTTTCTAACTATATTTAACCGGATGAAGGATTTTAGTCACGGACGTCTGGATCTTAAGTTATCAGAGCAACAAGCTGAGCTAGCTCGGTTAGCTGCGCCGAACTGCCCTGGAGAAACACAGGAAGCGACTTTATTCAGTGTTTTTACCTTTAATCACCGGGTCCGTTTGCTTTGGGGATTTGATTGTGATCGGTGGTTTGCTGTGCATGCAGAGCCTGCATGTCACTCACTCAAGTACCCCTGACATGAGAGCCGCGCGAGTTTTCCTTTTGTAGCAAGCAGCAAAAGAATTGTAACATGACGTGTTTGAGTTAATTTGCCTACTTAATCGCACATCCTAAAAATAAATTAAAAATAAATAAATAAAATGTGCACGTCCTGCGATGTGAACGCATGCGCATATCGCGATTATCGTCACGACACAATATATCGCGCAGCCCTAACGACTAGTAGTGACGTCTGAGCCTCCTCTCTCCCCGTCTCCCATATGGCACAGAGGCTGGTTATGTAAGGCGGTGCGCATGGCAGAGACACATTCTCTTCCGCTCCACAGAGCCGCTGCCCTGGAGCTCTGTGATGCCATGAGAGCTGCTTGAGGTTTGGGGCATATCTGTTTTAGCAAAGATCAAGGTAGATTCTCCCACGCTGCAAGTCAAAGGTTCTTTCCCATTGCTACCAGTGTGTGCTTCATGCAACCTCAATGATTGCCTCAAGTTTCAACCAATCTGGTTAATTTCTTGACCTTTTTTATTTTTAGTTCTAAATGAACACACTCGTCTGCTTGTGTGTGTGCGTTTGTTTGTGCGTGCGCAGTGGCGTTGATCTTGCCGTCGGCCTTGGTTCTCCTCTTTGTAAAATGCCAGTGCTCAAAAGCATCCGAAACCGGATCGCGCCAGTTTGCAAACATAGCCTCACACACAAACGGGACACACGCATGAGCTCATGTCTCCCGACTGCTTGAGTACTAGTGATGCGGAAGGAGGCGGGCCAATGACAGCGCGGCATACACACCGATGGGAAACAAAAAGAAGAAGAGGGATAACAGGAGAGAAGCGTTATCTGAGGAGGGATGTAAAAAGGGAAGCCAAAATGTAATGTCTGACTTCATCTGCTGTAGTCAGTCACTTCCTGTATGGCTTTATAATGCCTATTATTAAAACCCTTCCCCATTTCATATGATTTCCAGTGTGGTGGAGTTGGATCCTCTCCAGGATCCACACACTGCAGCAATTCAAACTCAATCTGCACAATAAAGCTAGTCGGAAGTGTTACTTACACTCAGCTGGATGCTTTTGTGAAAATGTGGATAAAGGGAGTGTTGCGGTAGAGAGGGTGAGGGGGCGGGGGGCAGAAATCTTGTGGATGTACAGCAAATACACAAGAAAGCTTTTAGGTCTCTGTGGGCACTATTGATTTGACATCTCACAACTGGAGCTTCTTCTCTCCTTTGTATTGCTCTTATTAATAGCTGGTTAAACTTCAAAATATGTTTTTTATATGATGAACATATTGTCCTTAACACCCTCAAGATATGTCTGAATTTACACCAAGCCTCCTCAGTTTAGCTACCCCAGTTTTCAATGGCTTCTATCAAAGCTATTGCCCGAGTGTCCCCCTTCAGTCATATAGAGAAAAGTCTAAGCATTACCAATTATAGCATGCCTTTTAACTGAGAGGCTACAACAACCAGGATTTAAAGATAGGTGTCCCTTCAAATGCCGTTCACTCCTTGCTTTTCCATGAAACTTTATATTTTTAAATACTTACTACGCAATGCAAGCACCATCTGCTCTTTGTATTCCTCCACATCGTCTGCTGCCACACTGGCTACACGTCATCCAGCCTTATGTAAGCTCCACAGGGTGTGGCAAAGATGGACTCTACATTCTATTCAGATTTGCTAATAATCTTTATGATTAACATTAGTTATTTTGTACACATCTTATACATTTATTTGCTAAAAATGTTTTGTGGACCTAACAAGTCAGTCCGAGTGAATATAAATGAAATAATACATGACATTTACAGCACTTTTCAGAGTGCTATAACACGCATATGCACAATAGTGTTGATTTTGTTTTTATATTAGTTAATCAACCTTATTTTAAATATTTTTATAATTGTGTTTAGGGTACTGCACATTTTCTTTTTAAAACAATTTAACTACACTTTGACTGTTCTCCATCTTTGTTTTTTGTAATCATGACAATTATTCTTAGTTAATACTGAGTCCGTCTACTTTTAGACATCCTCTGGATACAGTCTTAAGCGTTGAATTAGTTTTATTTCTATAATAATTGTGCAGTTAAGTCCACAGTCAATGGGTCCTATTGGAAAGCATGTTGTGATGGGTGAACATGCTGTTCTGCAAAAGGCCTGAGGATCCTGTTAATGGTTTTATCTGCAGTTTGGCACAGTGTACCTAACTAATAACGTCTAATAGCTTGGCAGAACATCAACACAGAGTACCATTTTTATTTGGCATCGAAGTGACTTTAAAGTCTTACGCTATCACTACTCCTCCTGATCCGTCTCCCACGTGTAGCATACAGTAAGCTTTACCGTAGTGGTTAGGTAATATATGGGTCAAGCCTTGACACATGTCAGACATGCAACCATTAGATGGACGTGAATGAATGAAAACCCATCTGTGATGTCTGTTGACGTCAAGGTCTCTCGCTATTGGCTGAGCCGAAGGTGCTGCACCATATCAGCGATTGGGTTAAAGTCTGAAATGGTCTCCACATCAGTGAGTGTTCGCCTCAGAAGAACTCCGAGCCTTTTGTTCCAAGCGGGCATGCGTACACTGACCCCAAAGCTGCAAGTACACGATGTACAGATAGCGAGTACACGATGTACGGATAGCGAGTACACGATGTACGGATTAGCAGCATCTAATGAGCTTTGTTTAAATGTATAAACAAACGTAGTAATTGACACTAATTAATAATGGTAGTTTTAAAAGAGTTGAACGTCACCAAAAAACAAGTTGAGACATTTTTATCAGGTTCTATCACTTTTAATTATCTTCTTAAAATCTCTCAATGCTCGTGTTTTGTGACCCTCGGCTGTTTGTGGGGTTAGCGACACATACAGTAGAGTGAACAAAAGATGTGTTGACCCCCACCTAACGAGGTTAATAATTTAACTGCATGCATTGAGCTCAATCCCACCAAACAAACTCGCTCCGCACGCCCCTCGCCGCCATTTTGTGTTCCCCATAACTGTGCATCATTTATGCTCAGGGTCGCCCATCCCTTTATGAGTTTTTCTGCTCTTTTCCCATCTCATCTCTCAAGGCACTTTGTTGTGATGGTCTTTGTTCAGACTGCAATGCATGGGAGACAGCCAAACATGGAGGTACACGTGAGCCATGCTCCAGTGGAGACCATGCTGACAGAGAGCGTCCACTGATGAGGAGTGACAAGGCGGCTGAATGCGTGCATGGTACAACGTACACATTAGATATCTTAAGGAGGGGTACAGTGTGTGGGATGCCGAAGATAGATGTGTTTTGTCTTGTAAGGAGATTTAAGGAAAAATACTGTGTTTTGATGGATAGAATTATAAAAAATAAAAAAAGGGTACTACTTCTGTTCCAGCAACATAACTGAGGAGATGTTGCAGTCAACAAAAAGACAACACGCGAGAGGTTGCTGACCGAATGGAGGGGCTTGTAGGTTGGATCAAGTGGGTGTGTGGTCAAAAGTAGCTCATCCTATTGGACGGATCACCCTAATCTCTTCAGAGTGTTTATGTAACAACAGAAGGGGAGGTGACAAGTCTCCTTAAGCAGTGACATCACAACCCGCCCTCCTATCTCCCCTCGCCATGCACCCATTGGTCTGAGAGTCTATCTGTGCTCTAGGCTTCCCGATCAGCAGGGCTTCGCGATCAGCAGGGCTTGCACTCCCGTTGTACGCACACACACTCTCCCATCCCCGTCTTCCATTGTTGGTCAGGCTCCCCTATGTGAATCTGAGGGGTCTGGGGCAAAGGGTGCAGGTCAGGAGGACGGTGGTGTTTTGTTTTAGTGTGTTTTCGGTGGGGCCGCAATGAGGGTCCTGGGCTTTGGTCGGGACAGTGTGGTTTAGCCTGAGAGCATCAATGAGAGAGAAGGGGCTGGCCGGGGCAGGAGGAGCGCAGGGCATGGACGCCGCCGCCCTGAAGCTTCTCTTCTGGGAGCTGGAGAAGCATCTGAAGAGGTAACCATGGCTGTAGTGTTGTCACGTTGTTAGGGGTCGGCGGTGATGAGCGGGGGTCAGTGCCATTGCAGCTGCCTGGGGATTAAAGGAGGGGCTTTGTGTTGTTTTCTAATTGTTGCGTTCAGTTGATTGAATGTTTGCCGTCCTTTAGAGTAAGGCCCGCAGTTATCCAAGCATTTATCCAGGAAAGTTCACACCTGTTGTTGTTTTCATATCTAATGAAGCTTTCCGGACTTCGCACAATGTCCAGAATCAGTGCGGGACATTGTCAGAAGTTAACATTTCTCACATGTAGCACACAACAGGATATTAACAATGGCAGATGCATTCTCGTGTACTGGAAATACTCAGTTTGGTTTAGGCGATAGGTGGCGCATGGGTGGCTTTCAGGGGGTCGGACATGATGCCGCAGTCTCGTAGATGGTTCATATTTGAGCTCATTAACAACCAAGTCCATTGCAATTCTTCACATTTTTGACACTGGCCGAAGATATACTTGCTTTTCAACACGCGTCACGTTAATTCCTGAGAACAGAAACAACGCTCAAAATGGTGGCAGGATCCTACAGACAATGAGCACACGTGGGATCAACGGGACAACCGGATAATGGCTATCCGACTTCAGGGTTGCAGTAAATGTAACGGAAAAGCTCATCACCTCATGAACGTACTCTGCTCAGCAGCCCTAATGCAATCTGTGTGTTTTGAGGACACAATGTACTTGCTTCTGCACATGCAAGTTGTGCATGACTGTGTGTGAATGTGTGGCAGTCTGATGTTCACTCACTGCATTGAGCTCCAGACAAAGACTTTAACTTGTCTGCCCATTTTTTTTTTTTATTACTTAAACTTTTCCCTCCAATCTCAACTGCCAGAGATAACATCATGTTCCAGTTCCTCAATAGATCCACTCAGCACATTATTGCTTCCCTTTGCTCAGTTATCACTCCACTCATAGACTTCAGGCTCCAAAACACAACAAGCCAAAACATTAAATCTATACCCAACTCCCAATTTCTCAGGTTTATTATCTTGACTAAAGTACTTCCAAGCATTTGTTTCACTCAAACCCATCAGAGTTCCCTTGGCCATCAAGCCTTTAAATACATGAGCGGGGTACTCCTCCAGTTTCTGATGTCTAAACTACAAAGTTGACACACTTCCACTTCCTGAAATTGATTCAACAAATGTTCCAACCAGAGCCGGATAGAACGGCCAAGGTGCTTAAAGGAGCTCCTGAGGTACAGTCAAGATCTTTAATCTTTATTTCTTTCTTGCTCGTACGTGTCCAGAACATCCAACAGTTTACTCTAAATGTACTTCCTTTTCTCCGTGTGCTTATCTAAACTATATATGGTGACGACATCAGTGTGCACATACACACCAGCAAATCACATTATTGTTTAGTGCTTAAAGATAAATAATGATCTGAAAATAATCATTTAAAAGCTGCCTTTGTGCTATAAGCTTAATTGGTGTATTACAACCGGTGGGTAATCTAAGCTATGCAAGGCTTAACATTGAGGCTGCAACTAATGGTTAATTTTTGTAATCAATCAATTGATATTGATATCTTGTCCGACTAACAATACCAAAGGCAAAATATATCAAAAAAATAAATGCATACATGTATGTCTAACCTCAGATACGGCTGGCTGAAACAAGAAAACATTGGTCTTTTTTCTTGATAAATGACTTTGACGAGTCGTTTATTATCAAAATGTTCCGTCGATTGAATCCCTGTTTCAGCTCGATCACACATCACAGAAATGACAATAAAAACCGGAACTGGAAAATAATTTGTGATGGAGCCAAATACAGAACAGAGGGGCTGTTAAACTGTGAAGAACAGCGTGTTCCCATTTCAAACATCCAAATTGATGGAGAGGACAAAGGAGCTCCCATTCTTTTGTGTTACTTCTCTAACACCTTTATTTACCCCCAAACTGGACAGAGGTCAGCCTATGCTACACACAAACACACATTGTGGCCTATTGATTGTCTCAAATGACAATGATTCAATGTATGTGAGGGTCAACTTGTGGTGTGTGTGACCCTTCAAAGCATGAGTTATAACCAATAGGTGGAGACATTGCATCAGACAAAGTTTCCCCATCAACTGCAGTACACATTTGAGCATAAACAAACTCAGTGCAGTTATATCGCAGTTCAACACTAAACGGAAGTTTAAAAGCAAAATGCCGGCTGTTTTAATGTTCGTTTATAAGTCGAGGCAGTCCCCTCTTTCATTCCGTGGGTGGATGCGGGCTTTTATAGAGAACAGCAGCAGGTAGAGGGATGTTACATAATTTATTACCACGAGCGAACCTCTCATCCAATCAGGGACGCCGCTGCGGCATACATTATGTTAATGAGCTCCCGCCTCCACCAATCACGTTGCCGCTCGCGCTGTTGTCCTCCATTCATTACCCGGAGAGGCAGCGCGGAGCTGCAACCCACCGCTCAGTCTTTTGTGTTCCCCGTCCCGGCTGCGAGCTTTGCGGTCGCCCTCAGAGTAGACCAGACATCCTTCTCTCAATAATGCGCTTTATTTTCTACTTTTATACCGCTGGGTGTCCAGTTTGTACAGCCGAAGAATCGCCTTTGGGGGTTTCAATGTGCTGGATAGCATGAATGCCCAATGTTACACAGTGGCGATGGATCTTAGCGTTTGCCAACTGAGGAATTTCTCGATATCGTTTCTGTCCTCTGTGCTGGGGAAGGAGGGTGCATCTATCCGGCTTGACAATAGGTAACGTCACAAGCCTTTCTGCGCATTATATTACTGTTTTATTCGGATTTAAAATGGGGCTTCATGGCTTGTTATGTCGCCTCATTGATTCTCCGCCATCAAAGTCAATGCCTACTTTCTCGACCTCCATTTGCTTTGTTGCAGATTTCCTGTGGATGTTTTATTTACTCATGACATCATCATAATATTACATAAGTCTTTATTTATTTCTGATTTCGTAGCTTAAAAAAAACAAATGCCAGTCACGTCTGTGAAGAAACCCCATTGATTCATCCCATCCACCCTGCAGTATTCCTAATGCATCATCTCATATGCTGTGATAATAAACCTCTTATTTTCTCTGTCTTTTAGCTCTTCCGGTGCAAGTGTGGTGGCCATTGACAACAAGATTGAACAAGCAATGGTAAGAATCCTGTCCTATATCACCCTCACAGTGTTGGTAAATAGATTTGACATGTGTGTTAACGCAGCGTTATGTAAGCGTAATCCCCGTCAGCTTTTGTTTGGAAAGGGTTTAAACGCTTTAAGATATTACACAGAGCGAATCTCAGGTTGGCATAAGAATGCATGCATGCAGGTGCTTTTGTGTGCATTTTAATACAAATCCAGCGCCACATTGGTGAAAAAAGGCACATTTCCCCGCATACATGCACCTGCTGGTCTATACATTCGAGGGGGCAGGGGTGTCCTGCTCTGTCACGGGTTTAGAGCGATGACCTCCGGCTTGCAGGCACCTCGATTTGGGAAGGCTAGGGTTCACACGCCATCCCCTCTCCCATGCATAAACACACATTAGACCCTCACCCCCCCTCTGTCCCGTGTTGCTAGGCAAGCAGCAGCCTCCCCGCGGCTCAGTATAAATAACTCTGCCGTTGATTGGCTCCTCCCACACGGGTGCAGAACATTTTGTTCTCTAGCTGCGTACCAGGGGGGGGGGGGGGGGCGGGCCCACAGTGTTAAATCCTCCTACTGCACACTGCTCCAGCTGCATCACGAGAATGAATAACACAGCTTTTTAAAGACACCTTTTTTTTCTTCCTGAATGCATTCATGCATATTTCCCTGCCATCCTTCACACACAGCTGGCATGTGCCGCTTTGCTTGTGACGCTGTGACACACATTTCCTCCCCATCAGCACGCTCTTGAGTCATTAGTTTATTATTTCTTTTATACTAGAAGGAAGTCTATTGTGGTTACTATGTGTCTAAATAAAAACCAAGGCGTACCAAATTAGATTTAATAAAAAGAAGTCATCCAGAGTGTGCGAATGAATCATAGGATGTGTGATTGGGCTGCATCCTTTTTAATATCCTTTTATCTGCTGTTTATTTCTCTATTAATTGATTTGAGGAATTTGATTTAGCCTTCAAAGTACAACATATAAATAAATAAAATGCCAGTCAAAATTCCCAACAGTCAGATGAGACTCCTTTTTAAACTGCTTTCTGACCAATATTCCAAAACCAACACAAATATAAGTACGAGACAAAGCCCTACATCTAACATCTAGGAAGCAAACATATGGCATCTCTGCTTAAGAAAGAAAAAGCAATTGGTTAAGATCTTTATTGTCCAATGCAGCACAACAACATATACATTTGTGAAACCAAATATTTGTATTTCCCTGACTAACCTCAATTAATTAAAGTTTATTTCTATATTGATTTGACTTTAAAAATACAAATAAATACATGACGTGTGTATTCATTCAGTTTGAAGCTGACATTTGTGCAGATAAAGATTAGGCTGCACTATTATTAATATAATCTTATTTGTAGTGATGTATTCCAGTGAGAGCTGCATAGCACTGTGTGATCCAAACGTTTCCAATAACTCCAGTGTTAATTTCAGAAGTCAACATTTATTTGCTCAAGATTGACAACCCGTTTCTGTCCCACCAAATATTCTGCTTTATCCATAATAGCTGGCGTATAGTCTTTTTTATAAAGACAAAATAGTTCTTCCTTTACACAAAGGGGGGCACACACCTTTACTAACTAACAGCGCCATGCATTACATTTATATTGCCAATATAACAACAAAATGAATAATTCCCAAAAAGGGTTTTGACGTTGTAAAGTGACACCAGACATTTAAGCTTTATTCAGAAACCTTAATATAATGAAAAGATGCTATTAGGTACAGACATGTTACTCTGTTTGTGTTGTGTGTGACTAGTCTGAAACATACATTTGGCTTGAACAAATAGTGTCCTCAGGGGAAAGTGATGTATCCTCTCTAACCCCCCCCTCTCCGCCCTCAGGACCTGGTGAAGAGCCACCTGATGTACGCGGTGCGCGAGGAGGTGGAGGTGCTGAAGGAGCAGATCAAGGAGCTGATCGAGCGCAACACGCAGCTGGAGCAAGAGAACAACCTGCTGAAGAACCTGGCCAGCCCCGAGCAGATGGCCCAGTTCCAGGCTCAGGTCCAGACCGGCTCCCCCACCGGCCCCGGGCAGCCCCTCCCGGGCGGGACCCCGCTGCAGCCCCTCCCCCCCACACAGAGCTCCGGCACATCTGCGTAACGGTGAACCAATGCAGAGCCCCTAAAGGATCAGAGATGAGGGGAGGAAGAGGAGCTGTAGGAGGAGGAAGGAGCCTCGCCATACTGTGAAGCGACTTTAGCATCGACACCAACTATGCCACCGTCTCCAGCCGCGCACCGGGGGGCACGAACTTTCTTTTGTTGCACATTTAATTTAACCGAAAGAGCCGCACCGGTGACCGCTTTTATGACCTGATTCAGACAATCGTCTTCATCGCCGTGATGGCACAGCTGACAGGAAGTGACCGCCGTTTTTCCAGCGGAGGAAAGGAGCTAACGCAGGGCTCGGCCAATCAGGAGGGAGCACGAATCCCTCGCTCGTGAAAAGTGTGCCATCATCTTCACCCGCCCCTCAACCCAGCCCTCTCCATCAGCACATCATTTCTCAGTGCTGCAATCCATGCACTTTTTTCAGACGGACTATAAAGATTCGTTCCATCTGGAATGGGAACTTTTCTTTATCTGAAGATGTGGGAGGTCTAAAGAATTCTGAAATAAATATATATATATATATATATATAAGCTGCGCCTCATTGTTTCACATGGAGAAGTTCTCTTTCTTCGCCCCGCCCTCAGCGCACTCTTTCTTTCATTGGATGGAGCGTTAACATTATGCAGGGAATCAAACGTTTTTCTAGGGGAAGTTTTTGTCTGTTTTATGTTTTTGTTGTTATCAATGTCCTTGTGATGTATTAAAGTAATTAAAGGAGAGGCAAATCAGTTTCTAGACGATGAACTTTGTAAACATTTCCAATTAAACTCTGTGCCTGGTTTCTAACCATAGATACATATATACAAGCTTTTCTTAGTTGTTTTATTCAACATGTGTATATATGTAAATATATATATATCTATGGTTTGCCAGGTTTTGAACTACCTGTGATGTCATTACTCAGGATGGCAACGACACTAAATGCTGTCTCTGCAGTGACACACAGCCTCGTACTGTATGTGAACTCTCCTCGCTGACGCTTATCGCTCTAATGATCTGGACTCTTTACAGTTTTGGAGACAAGTGATATTATATTTTTTTTTAGGATGGTTTATTTTTTCTTTGGTCTTTTGTACAGCCGAGTGTTTTGAGTGGCTTGTTGTTCAACTGGAGCGCTGAACACAATAATGAGAAAAAAGGAAAATGTCTAGCCGAAGTATGTGGATGTTTGTGCATGTTCCTCAGCCCATCACAAATGTGACGTTACAATTGCACTAGACAGTTGCACCTCAAATAAAAAGTGAAAACAAAAAAGTAAAAACTGTTTGGCTTTCTTTTTCAAAAATGTAATGTTTTGAGGTTTTATGGTGCATTCAATTTGTACTTAAAATCGGAGCTGGGACGTCACAGTTCTATTTAAGTCTAAACATGTCCACTGGTAGAAATCGCACACTGAGTGCTCGACTGACTGTAGAAAGAAGTGCATATCGGAATATTAATACATGTAGCTCTCTTCACGACACAGGCCGGTGTTTATTTCTTGAGGTTTTCATCTTGTAGCCTCCCCTCTTCCGTTACGCCGTGAGAACTACAACAACCGAATTACACGTGTACATAGCCAAACATATTAGCATATTGTGCTACACATATATGAATGAAAATAGGAAACATGAAAACATAAAACAAATACCTCATGGGCCGCTGGTCGTGAAAGTAGATTAATCTTAAAGTACCTTTTCCGTATAACTTTTTCAAATTAAAACTTTGTCGCAGATCTTCAAATAAAGACGTTGAGTAGTCCAGTGTATCAACAAAACACGCAGTACCAGTAGGCCTACATGAACAAACATTGGTTCCTAGGCACAAGAAACAACAAACACATATAAAACAAACTGTATTAAATCATGCCATATTTAACGATTATAGCCTAATACAACATGAAATAAAGTATTTATTTATCGAATTTAGCTATGAAATTAATTGTTATTCTTTTTAATGAAGGCAACTTTGTTACGTAATTTACAATACCGTTTTTACCCTGTTGAATTGTTGGAATTCATCTTGGATTTTAAGGTCATAGCTGTTGATGTTTTTCTGTGTTCAGGGGTCTTTCCAGTTTAGATTTCCCAGAGTACATTAGTCTGACCGAGAGGTTTACTGGAAGGAACCATACCTTTATGCCATTTCTACCTCTAGTTTTAAGTAAGGCAAGGCACGTTTATTTATATAGCACTTTCTGTACGCGACAATTCAAAGTGCTTTACAAAACAAATTTAAAAGACTTTTTAGGAATATATACAGTAAATACACATTATATAATGGCATTTTACATCAGGCATTACAAAGCAAAGTTAGTAAAATAATAAAAAATAAACACCACAGGTATTCAATACATGTTTAAAAGGCATAGGCCTACTGTAGTTCGAATATGATCATCTCAATTAATAGCAGCGGCAAAGAGATATGTGTTTAGTCTCGATTTAAAAATAGTACGCGTTTCTGCGGACGTGCATGATTTGGGTAGTTTGTTCCAGAGTGTCGGGGCATAACAGCAGGGCCGGATTGGTACCTGCAGGGGCCCCTGGGCACTGAGCGCTCATGGGCCCCCCCCCAACCCAACAAGTAACACCACGCCTACCCAATCCTACCAACATGACCAATATTTAGAATTTTCAGTCAATCTGGCATGTCAAATCGCACACCTATTTGTCAAAAGCAGGGACGCAGCCACATAGTTCAACCAAAGTAGGTCTAGCCTTTTGCCCTTTTAGTCAAAAATCACAAGACAAAATACAATGGATAAGATTCCAAGACAGTGTATGGCTCAGGAATACCTAGGTAATATCACTCAAAACCTCAGAGTAGCACCCGACTTAATGCCAAAATATGACTGGCTGGCTGTACACGTACACGAGGAGTTTTATTAGTTACAAACATTGAGAGTTACAAAAGTATAATATGTAGTGAAATGGTGTGGTTGCTCAACTAAGTGATCAGTATCCGTTATCCTCTCGGGATGCTTCCAATCACTAAAGCCGAGAACAAATGCATTACTGTGGCTGTGAGTGGATACAAGTTTGCAGGCAAAACAATAAATTGCTCCGGTAGATGGAGAATAAATAATCCAATCGCGTTGAACGATTTCTCCATTGTGAAGCTGTCTAGTCAGCATATCATTGGTCAGTGAGCGTGTCCGGCCGCTAGCATCGGTCTCCCTCCGAGATGCTGGATACTTCGTTGCCCGATTATGAAAGTATGAAACCTCTTTCATCAAAGTCTCCTCCCGGACATTTCCTGCAATTAATCCCCATTGTGCAGAGTCCTGAGAGACACAGGGAACTTCCGATGAACTCGAACCTTCACCCTGCTCTGTGACGTCCTCGTCAGGCTCGTCTTCATCTTTATCTTCCTCTTCTACTCGCTGCTGCGTTAGCATGCTAGGTTCAAGGCTAACATTGCTCGCTAGCTCAACAACATCCTCCGTGACCGCCGCCACTGTTCCTTGTGGTTGTTGCTGGCCTATTTCGTCACTTTTTGCTTTTTTGAAAAAGCTATTTATTGTTGGCACATTTTTTAATGCAGCCGCCACTCTCTCTTCTTTTTCTTTCTTTTCGCAGCCCCGCTGGGTGTTGGGCTACCGGCACCATCCATTTGTTCTGCTCACGTGACAAAATGTGACATGAGTGAGGGTGGGGCTGTGATTCGGCTATACACTGCCGCCGCGTAGTAATACATTTGAGCGCATACATAGTGAGACCTACAGTACAGAGACGGTTTAGAAAATATATTAATTTGACCCTATAGAAAAGCTGTGTTATTTATAGCGAAGAGTGAGTGTCATTTAAAAACAATGTATGATGAGTGAGGTTTTTTTTTTAATCTTGTCACTGAGGGCCCTCTTTGCTCAAGGGCCCCTGGGCACTTGCCCAGGTTGCCCATATGGTTAATCCGGCCCTGCATAACAGCTAAATGCTGCCTCTCCATGTTTTGTTGTTACTCTCGGAACCGATAGCAGATCCATCCCAGAAGACCTGAGGCACCTTGATGGCTCGTAATTATGTAGGAGTTCAACAATATACTTTGGTCCTAAACCATGTAATGATTTAAAAACTAGCAATAGTACTTTAAAATCAATTATTTGGCCGACTGGAAGCCAATGTAGAGATTTCAGAACCGGACTGATGTGATCCACTCTTTTGGTGTTAGTGAGGACATGTGCAGCAGCGTTCTGAATCAGCTGCAGCTTTCTGCATTAAATAATTTAAACATGTAGTTCGACCACAAATAAACCTCCACTATGTATGAAATAAATACAACTGGTTTTCCCTCTTCTCATTTTCTAGCCAATAATAACCCTCACTGCCTCCCATACCTCCCAGTGTAAAGCACCAGTGGCTGCTTCCTCCCTATACATCAGTAGACATGCGCAGAAGGGGATCGCCATGTAAATATTTACCTAAGCTGTCCTCTCATTGGTTACAAGGGACCGAGCCTCTTCACAGCCATCTCACGGTGGCTCCGCCCACCGCATGTGGACATGCAAACTGATAGCGAGGGCGCGCGGACGAGAGCGCGCGGGAATATAGGACGACGTCATGTGGAGGAGTTTAGTGAAGCTGAACGTAGTAAACACGATGTTTTTTTGTGTTTAAAAGGACGTTAAACACGCCTTAAAATGTAACGCTTAGAGTTAATTACACTATATTTATTATTGTACTATGTTATTTATATAACTATGGGGATGATGCAATATTGCATGCATAGCTCCTATTTACAGGAAAAGAACACATTAGGAATATCACTTGCATAGCTACAAATATATATTTACATTATTATACTAACCTGTTAACATACAAAGTCTCTCCTTATTTTCTGCTGGGATGTCTACAGTATACAGATGTCTACAGTATTTATGAAACATAGGATTAATGTATATGTTTTTATAATCTCCTCCCAACATGTACAGAAGCTCCATGCTAATGTAAAGCCTTAGAAAAGCCGCGCTGCTGATCAATGTGACTGATCTACTGTGAGCTTTCCTATATAATCCAGCCCATATTATACAACCAGGACGCAGTCTATTCAGTCAAATCAACACAGCCAAGCAAGAAACCACATCTTTATGTAATAAGGGTAGACTATAAATACGAAATTACATTCAAAAAATAATGAGCATTGTAACCATCATAACCCACTTAATATGTAATAAAAGGGAAATAAATAAATATAACAAAAAGGACAGGTAGTATTTATTTGTTTAATTTAATGTACAAATAGGAACAAAAAGGACTTCTATAAATACAAAATGGCATTTATTGTATTGTCTTCCTCCAGTAGATAACATCTGGAGTTCTAGCTATCTTTCAAAGCCTTAATAATAACATTTAAACCAGTTTTAATGTATTTTAAAATGAACTTTTCCAATAACACTATACAATAGGCTGTGAAGATGTATTCCAACAACCATTGCCTCTTTGAGCAAAGATTCTAATAACAGATCTGCAAATGTAACATGTAAAGGAGCCGCACTGATTGAAGTCCGTATGCACATTTCACACAAAGGACAGAGTTTGGTGTCCTGGTAGAGAATCTAATTAAATGAGCTCTTTGATTGAATGTATATCTATTCCCAGGGACTCCACCTGCCGAGGGGTGAGGCTGACCCCAGGGAGGGAGGAGCACAGGGAGCTGTGCTCCTCCCTCCTCCCTGGGGTCAGCCTCACCCCTCGACCTCCGTGGATCAGACTTGTTGTGGAGACGGAGCCCATGTCCAGATGGCACTTTCGCAAATCCTGTTTCATTGACAAAAGGTGTTTTCTTCAAGCTCGCCGCCGCGGGGACAGGATGTTCTCGGAGGCAGAGGGATCACGCGTGGATTAACCCTGTCTATTTTTGCCGCTGCTGATGTTGGAAAGCACAAAAATAGACGCTGGTTATTTACATTCAGTGCCGTGTTCATCGAGGAAGTCTTCAGGCCAGCTGTAGGCTGTCTTTAACACATTAACTGATAACACATTATGCATACAAACTCTAGTTCTGGCCTATTTCTTCCAGACATGAAAATCCAATCTAGCCCAAAATTGACCCCCAAAATCCTCTTTACACCCCAGAACTGGACCCCCCTCTGTGCTGCAATAAACCCTGAGTGTCCCCTTCTCCTGTGCCCCGAGACCCTCCCCCCCACTGGAGATGTTACAGTACAAGGGGATAAGCCTGTTCTATGTCTGGACATGGAAACCCTGTTCATGTTTGCACACAAACAAACAAAAAAACCTGTTAACAGCGCTCTCATCGCCGTGAAATCCTAAATATACTGCGGATAAAAGCAGATTTGAAGCATCCGACCCCACAGCAGGTGATATCACCTTGACGTAAAAACAGTGCTTGAAAGCAAATAGGCAACCACTTCAGGCTTCCTTTCAACATAGCCGCTGTGTTTAGAGCTGGTTGCATCCTCTAAATATTACAGTCTGTAGTTAGAGCAGTTAGATGGGAAATCCCCAAATTACAATGTATGATAACCTTCCTAATTGTACATTTGTAAGCCTGATAAGCCAGACTGAATATTCCTTTTATATGCCTTATAGCCTCACATGCAAGAGTGAGTCAGAAGCTGTTAGTATTTAAAAGTGTTTTAAATAATAAGTCTTCAGGCCAGCTGTAGGCTGTCTTTAACAGATTAACTGATAACATATTATGCATACAAACTCTAGTTCTGGCCTATTTCTTCCAGAGATGGAAGAAATTAGTATTTAAAAGTGTTTTAAATACTAACTGAAACATCCTTAAAAACAAGTTATTTTGCACGTATCAAACAGTAACAAGGAACATAGCTGGAGCTTAAACTAGGAGATGTTAACTAGATGATTTTGACGTTGATCAGAGAATTTCAGTAAGGTAATATATTTATTTTTCAATTTCATACATAGCGCAATGTAGCTAGCTAGTCATGTAGGAATTGGACGTCCCCGTTCTTTGATTGGACATCCACACATTTTTCCCCATCTTTCCTTGACCCCATCATGTTTTCCACTGATGCAAGGAAAGGTTTTTAAATTAAGTAATACAAATGACAACTACCACCCAAAACATTCTCATATGATCTGTATTTTAAGGCCAAAACGACTTCCCCCAAACTGTAAATATGAGGCTGTTCTGCCATGTCCTCCTTTTAACGGGGCCATGTGGGAATAGTGGGGTCAGACATAGTGTTGTGTGTGACATTAATCTGATGTTCTGTTCCTTTGATCTCACTCACATTAATGAATCCATTAAATGCGGTAATGTTTTGAGTCTTTCACAGAAACAGATCGCCTGTGGAGTTTCTGCTACACACGAGCTCTCAATCAACTCTCAACTCAAGTCAGCTGCACATGGGCGCAGACAGAGGGGAGTCTGATGGACCATGTGATGCTAACGGGAGAACTGTGGACACATGTGTGGGCATTCCTGCTCATCCCACCGTACTACGCTCCGTGATGTAAGTCATTACACGCATTTCTCTTTGAGTCAAAACAAATCAAGGGATGCATTTCCTTCTGAAAAAGAGTTCTGAATTTCTTTTTCTGTACAAACCACAGTTGCTGTTTTCTTCTCTGGCCTTCTGTTGCTCAGGGTCAGCTCTTAAGTTTGTCCTTGTCCTCCACCCAAAGTCACCTTTCCCCCGAGGCAAGTGCCCCCGCCGCCCAGCGAGAGCCCTCTGAAATCTCACAACAAACCGCAGACAGAAGCATAGTCTGGTCGCTGGCGCCCCATGGGGGGAAGGGGATTATGGGGGATTACAGCCCACTGATCCTCCACTTTTCCTCCCTTCTGCACCTTCTCCTGCCCCCTACGAGTTTTTCAAAACTTTTCATCCCTAAATCACGACCATGATTTTCCATCTCGATTGTTTCTTTATCATGTAAATCTGGTTCTGCAGGAACGCCTGTCATCGCTGCTTTTATGGTGCGAGTTTGGGATCCGCGAGACGGTTTGTGAGGAGTGCAAAACATGAGATAAGAGAGAGAGGTTTACTCCTGGATTGGCTGCTCATTGTATCTTCTAATTTGAGGATTCTTTGTTAGCCTGGCACACTAAAATACGTATTTCAATGCAAGAAGATTATATCAAGTTAACTGTGCCCTGTGTTACTAAATGATTCTTTGGTTGACAGGATAGACAGAGATGAACTTGGTTTGTTTCAGCCACTAAGATGTAATAATCCATAGATGCAGTCATGTCTGGCCAAAATGGACTCATATCATAACTGTATCCTAATAGATATTTGCGTGGGATCGTCATAATTAGCGTGTTCATTCTTGTCGTGTTTTGCGAGATCACAGGGATGTTTGACCATCAAATTCGACTCAGGTCGTCTCCATAGTAAAATAGTCGTTGTGCAAAACGTATAGACATTTCTTGAAGGCCTTTCTGGCTTCAAGTTGAGGAGAATAGTACGTACAGAAAGACGTACACGCGGTGATGAGCATTGGACTGTAGCAAGGCTGATACTACACATTTAAAGGAGTACTATCATTTCTTTGCCAACAATGTTGTGTTGAGTTCTCCTAGAAACGTACACAAAGTGAGATATTGAATAAATCAAGTCATGTTGGGGGTGAAGTATAGCAAGTCAATGATTGGCAGATGGAAGAGAGTGGCGGCTTTTGTTTACATCTGTCCGAAACCAAGGACTCATTGTTTCTAAACTGACAGAAATGTACAATAATCTGTCTCCTTCTCTGTCCTTGTGGACTGCATGTGTGTGGACAGCTTGAAAGACGTCCTCAGCGAACAGATAATTGCTTCCCATTGTGGCATCAATAGTATTTGACTTTGTATCCTCACAGAGACTGACATCGACGGTTTGATGAAGTGGAGACAGCGTGTTCTCTGCAATGTGCTGACTATCAGGGTGTACGTGCGACTGTCACAATGCCAGCATGAGCATTTAGTACGTCCTTCCTCTGCCTCTGCATGGACACTCAGCACTCAGAGATCAGACAGGAGGAAACAGAAGTCTCGACCTTGTGTGACAGAAATGGGACCTAAAACCACAGCAGCCTCGGAAATAGCTCCAACGTTCTTGTTGAGAAAGAGCTGCGGTGGATCTCCAGGTCTAACATAGTGATATGGAATATGCGCATTACTGAAGACAGAAGCAGTCCTTAGGAAAGGTTGTTAGGGTATTACTCAAGTTCAAATGTGTTGAACTAGATTCTTTTTAATTATACAATCTTGTTAAATATACCATCTTGGTTTTGGGGTTCTCTTTGATATTTAGCCTTAGCTATCTTTATTTGTTTATTCATCTTGGTATTAGCCTACTTTATCTTGTTTTGTGCCCAACTCCATCTTGGAAGGTAAACACAGTGAAGGCGGTGCGTGAAAGGCACTGCACGCTCCTCTTCTCAGAGGTTAACCCTCCCGCTGCCTCCTGGTGCTGCAGAGATTTCATGAAGTGAAGGAGGTGTTCCTTCTATAAAACAGCTGCGGGCAGCAGATACTGTGAGAGTCACAGACATGAATACATAGATCAAGGCAGACTGCTGCACACACTCTCCTGTTGCATCCCCAAAAAATGTATTATGTTGTTAAAACAGGGTTCAGGGGGAGTGGCTGTACGGCTGAAGTGACGTCTGACTCAGAGGTCGCGCGGCTGTGGAGAAGGTGTTGGCCACATTCTGTTACTGAGTTTAGGCTAGTTAGCTAGCAGGTTTATTGTTTTGGGTGCAGTCAATTTTGCCTCCACTCGCTGTTCAAATAAATGTTGAAAGAAAAAGTTAATCTGTTTACAGTTCTGTTTTATATGGGTGTTGAAGAAGAAGAAGAAGAAGAAGAAGAAGAAGAAGAAGAAGAAGAAGAAGAAGAAGAAGAAGAAGAAGAAGAAGAAGAAGAAGAAGAAGAAGAAGAAGAAGAAGAAGAAGAAGAAGAAGAAGAAGAAGAAGAAGAAGAAGAATTGGGAGGGATGAAACCCTCTTTAATGGTCACATGCAGAGCACACAGCACACACAGTGAAATGTGTTCTCTGCTTTTAACCCATCCTAACCGAACCGGCGACCCTACGGCTCACAGTCCAAGCCCCTACTGACTGCCATAGATTTAGTCCCTAATTTTGCTTCAACATTCCCGGGGGAGCTTGCCCCCGGACCCCCCTAGAGGAGGTGAGGTCCAGCACCTGCCCACACCCCCTGTTAAATTGTCTCACCCACATTGAGGATGCTTCCTACGCCCATGTTTTATTCCGTGTGTCAAGTCAGACAAATTGGGTCAAAATGTTATGGCATCAATGATCTGTTAACATTAAAATCACTAAATATATGCCGTAACTATTTTGCTCTAGGCAGCTCAAGGGCTCAGGTAATGTGATTACTATATGAATAATGGTCCAAAATAACATTAAATGCATTTAATGTTTAATGTTAAGTAACATACTTTCGTCGCTGGCCGGCCGATACATGCCGCGCATTAAGTGGGCCTGTCTGTCAATTAATCCCCGGGCCACTTTTTCCCCCCAGTCCGCCCCTGGCTGGAGCCAAGTACAAACGAATGCTGAAAAGACATTATATAGACATTTTAAATCAACTTTCATGTAGTAAGACACACTTTAAAACGTCTATGTCGGAAACAAGAACAGCAACTGGATAACACTGTGTTATGGCACGTTTCCACTGCAGGCCTCGCTCGGTTTGATTAGGCCTTATTAGACCCGGCTCACTTTAATGCTGCGCTTCCATTATAGTTTAGGAACTGGGGTAGTTACTATAGTAACGCAGTGTAGGCGGAGCCGTGACGTCATCTTCAATGAGCGCCCCAAAAAACAACACAGCCGTTAGCTCTTAGCACTCAGAACTCACAGCTCTTCATATCGGTTCAGAAACTAGACAAAAGTTAAACAAGTACAAACCACAGACTGCCTGTGTCATGGCGAATACAGTCGCTGGTTTATTTATGTCTGTATAGTGTTGTGAGTGTGGACGGCATATATAACGTTAGGTTAGCCAAGCTCCATTTAGAAAGCACGCATTTTAAAAGGGTTGTTCGCCTGCCGTCTGTCTGCAGACTTGTCAAAGCATTAATTCATGGTTTTTACTAACCGGTATCAGTATGTTGTTACTTCGGCATCATTTTAAAACGTGTATTACAATTAAATCACGGTAAAATATGTTCATCTTGTTGTAGTCCCCTTGCCAGCGATTCTCTCTCTAGTTTAGCATACTCAGCCCGACTCAGCCTGGTTGTTCCTGGCCCTAGAACCACGATTTAGTCGGGCCAGAAAAAAGGTGAAAAAGTATCCCCGGGCCAAAACTAGGCCAAGTGGAAGCGCAACCAAAAACGGGCCCCGCACGGCTAGGCACGCTTAAAGCGAGCTACCCGCTGCAGTGGAAACGCGCCATTAGTGACCTGTCAATCACAAGGTAGCCCCGCCCTAAAGCATACCCTGCTTTACTGTCTAATTTACCCTAAATTCAACCATATATTACTAAATGGACATCATGCTGTATTAAAGAAGACTGGAAACTATTGATTGATTGATTGATTGATTGATTGATTGATTGATTGATTGATTGATTGATTGATCAGCCGCTTGATACGAGACCACAGAGGTTCCCATAGGAATACATGTTGACCTACAGAGATTCGGCCAAGCTGACCTGACCCTAGATCAGCACAGATACTGGAGGCTTTGTGTAAATCAGCAGCTGAAGGCATCATGTGGCTGACATCTGCCTGTTCTCCTGACACATCTGCAGAGAAGCTCCCAGAGCCACGTTTCTGTTTGCAGGACGGACAGTGGGTGTGCTCAGTGGCACATAGATTGACACAGCGGAGTTAAATAAACTCAAGAAGCTTCCACTGACCCAACAAAGCCTTCTTCTCTTGCAGCTGTGAGATACTTGGAGCTAGCTTTCTAGCGTGTCTCTTCAGTGCTTCTGAAACTATTTCTGTGCTTCCTCCATGTCCTCAAACTTTCAGCCTGCGTCTGGGACATCTGTTCGACCGCACGCGCAAATACAAACACACACTCCGAGGTCAGCCTCTATCGCCGCGCTGTTTCCTGTTTGCTTCCTTTTTCTTCGAGACAGGAAGAAAAATCAGCTCACCTTAGGTCTCTCTTTCAACTTCCAATATCTTACAGAAAAGGGCAGTGGAAACAAATGCAACTTATATTTGTAATCCACATTGCACTGACTATAATGACATCTGCATTTATTTGTCTTCCATATCGTTTTTGGACATATAAATCCAGTTTAGTTGGCTTTGTTCCTATTGGACAGACAATTAAATTGGACATTGTCTTATATATTAAAGAATAATATGGATTTTCTTCATGTAAAGACTAGTTTTTTTGCAGTTAAGGGTCACAGGAACATGAAATTAACCGAAAAAAATCATTTTCAGAGGCTCCTGTGTTTTTGAAAACTTGCCAACTCTAAGATAGCGTAAGAAATATTCCTCAAATGATGCCTTTCAATGATGGGAACATGGATAGAATCAAATAAGTGCTGTTTGCTCCACTTCATACATGTACTTTAATAATATATCAGAATTCAAAGTGAATTATTCAACAGTCTCGTGCCTGACCGTAACTTGACTGTTGAGATCGTCCGCTTTAAAAATTTGACATGTTCCTTCACGTTTTCAGTCCGGTTTCAGGCAGCAGACAGACAGACACGTGAAGCAGGAAGAAAGTGCAGGCAGAGCCATCAAAAAAGGAAAGCAGAAATACTCAGGGTGCCATTAAAAACTCAGCGACCACATTAGATGGTGCAATCGCAAATTATTTGATGACGTTTGATTGTGAATGTGATCTACATTCCCTGCATAAGGCGTTTTTAAAATAACTTGGATGTTTTTTTTGCAGTGTTTTTGAATGAGGTTTTCATATTGACTTATACTGTAGGCACCAACATGTGTATACCAGGGTTTCCGCTAGGATTTTTTCTCGCCGGTCAAATGTCCGGGCAGAATTTATTTTACCGGACTAATTTGAAACTTACCGGTCATATTTCAATAATAATAATAGTTGTGTAGCAGAGTTTCCGTTAGCAGGTAATTACCGGACTATGAGCAGATATGCTTCAGTTTAAAACTCAGTTCACGGGCTCATTTTTATATTGCTTCAGTTTATAATCGTAACAGATCGAAACATTCAGATTCATTTTTCAATAAATGATTCCACAAACAACAAACAACATAATTATTACATTCAAACAAACTACTTGTAGTAGATAACGTACATTATTCAGAAGTTTACATCAACTTTGAATAATAACACGGGAGAAACGGATCCTCTCCCTCCCTCTCTCTCTCCTGACACCACGTCAGTTTCTCATGCAGCTCGCTAAACAGAGGGCGGGGCTTCAGGTGATCCTGCAGAGCTGCGTGTCTCGGTCAGACTCAGCAGCTGATCTGATCTCTCTCTCGCTCCGGTTACACTTCACTTGCGTTTATGTCCATATCGATCAGATCCAGCTCTCCTGATCGGCCTTTATAGAGAGCACCGATCAAACTATTAAGAGTGAATATCGGCCGATAATGACCGGCGGCCGATCGATCGGAGCCTCCCTAATTATTACCAGACATTTTGACCGTCAGGTTTTGAATTTACCGGTTTTTTATAAATTTTACCAGCTAAAAACCGGTAATTACCGGCTAACGGAAACCCTGGTGTATACAAATCCTCATATGTTAGTTTTCTCTTTCCTGTTTCCCCCCTCTTTCACAACTAATACAGCCTATCATTTAAATGTCATATGGGTACTATTCACCCCCACACACACCCCCCCCCCTATCTTTAGCTGAGGGGTTTTAGGAGAAGTACAGGCTGTTCCAGCACAGTCTGTACATATACTTTACAGCTGACTCACACGTACACATGCATCACAATGTATGCGCCTCGATGCCATGCACACAGAGACGTTCCCATTCTGTGCATTGTTTCTGATATCGCTCTCAGTCTGGCCAAATAGGACACGGTGTCCTCATCCAACAGGGCAGGTGCAGAGCTGCATTAGAACACAGATTAAACATTAGCGTGGGACACAACGGGTGCAGCAGTGTGGGGTGTAGTAATGTCTGTATTCTGTAATGTTCTTTAATGCAGTTGCAACAGTTCCCTATTGTGTAACAGAATACATTGTTTGCCTTCCAATCCATATTGCAAGATATAGACTTTAAACAGTGCGCAATTTCTTAATCATTGTACTGTATTCGTTTTTTTTTTCTAAACCCA
Organism: Pseudochaenichthys georgianus; assembly: GCF_902827115.2. Classification (NCBI taxonomy): domain Eukaryota; kingdom Metazoa; phylum Chordata; class Actinopteri; order Perciformes; family Channichthyidae; genus Pseudochaenichthys; species Pseudochaenichthys georgianus. The sequence continues at coordinate 100,488 of NW_027263114.1, forward strand.
AAAATATTGAATAGCTCTAAATTGTACCTAATTATACCTCCTGAACTTTAAAGCCATGAGATAATATATCTGTCGCCACAGTATGTCATGGCTCGAGCAGTTTCTCGTAAAGCAATCATTAATACATTCTTGAAGTGTTTCTGGCACTCTTGCCAGGCAAAGGAAGATGAAAAAAATATTCAAAAAGTAGTAAAATCTGAATCTAGTTATCATGGAGAATACAAATAAATGTCGAGAATGAAATTAAAACGTTTGGAATAAAGTGTAAATGTCGAAAAAAAGTTGAAACATCCATAATAACTAAATAACTAAGTTGAACCGTTGCAAATAACGTATAAAGAATAAATGCATCTCCTGGGATTTTATTAAGTTATTTTTATTTTATCAACATTCTTAACAAAACAGTCTTTCTCCTCTCATTCCCCCTTTACCTGACTCTAACACTCCTCCTCCATAGTACCTGTGTGAATTGTCTCTCGCCACATTGATTTAAAGCACCCGAGCTTCCAGACTCATTCATACCTCCTCTCTTTATCCAAAACAAGATCTTATTTCTCTCCTTTAATCAACATTGACACAAACGCTGTATTCGTAACTTAAGAAATGTGGGAATTTAAGCTGAGTACAACTCTCAGCGCCTCAGACTGGTAAATGTACACAAAGAAGCACACACACGCTAGCACGCAATCCATAGAGAGCAAACAAAGGCAGAGGAGGGGTCCGTGTTTCAGCTGCGGTCACGATACAGCAGAGAGTGGGCACAATGTGTGAAATCTTTACACCAGACAACCAATGGCTGTTCAGGTTTCTGCCAGCTCCGAAATGTCTGTTTTATAGCTGTCATTTGTCATTTTTACACTCCTAGGCTAACTGTCACTGACAACAAAGACACGTCGGAAAGAAAGAAAGAGAGATGTGACATTAAAAGCTTGTAATGTGAAATGTGTTTGAAGGATTATAGTCCCAGGGAGCAGAGGCGGCTCTAGGGGGGGGGACAGTGCCCCCCTAACACTGAGCTCTGACCCCCCTGTGGCCCCCCTAAAAATGAAAAGTGAAAAAAGTGAAAAAAATGAAAAATGTATGATTTATTACACGATTTATTGAATGACGGAATAGGCGGAACTAACGTTATTCGTCATTCTAGTCAGACCCATTAGAGCGGTGCACTCAGGACCCATTAGAGCGGTGCACTCAGGACCCATTAGAGCGGTGCACTCACTTTCACTGTCCGGCTGAAGCGAGCGAAAAACAAACACTTTTCATCTTGGATCATCAGAGGCTGTTGCATCCACGAAAGACTGATTGAAACCTACGTTTCGAGAGACTACCACGATAATTGAAGGTGATTTAAACTATTGTATCCGTGTAATTGTAGATGTAAAGTAGAGATGTAACTGTTCATTGCCTTTATTTTTATATAAATATGATATGGTGTTAGTGCAAAAATTGTACTATAACTTAAGCTGAAGCTAACAGTAATAAGATCTATCTGAAATAAATAAGTGTACTGAAACAAATACCAATAACTGTATTGCATTGTTTTCTTATACGCAATTACTTCATACTGTCTAGTTCTCTTTTTCGTCCTGCATTTATTGTGCCCCCCTCAGAAAATAACTGGCCCCCCAGTCAAATTGGTCTAGAACCGCCACTGCCAGGGAGTAGGTGCAAGGTGACATGCTGGTATGAATTTGAAACACCTCAGCCTCGGGACAAAGCAAAAAATAGCGTTCATATTTACTGCCATGGACTTTCTAGGTTGGGCTCAAAGCAAATGGTTTCTGAGGCCTGCAGCCACTCATTTAAAAAAAACAACAACAAAAAACAGCAGCAGGAAATAGGCAAATATTGGCGTCTAAACTCCCACACACACCTGGTATACAACAAGCAGGAGGTGTAAAAGGCCACTGGGTTCGTCTCATACAGTCTATGGTTCGTCTTCATGAACCCAGACGAACCATCGGAGAAGTACATCAAGAGTGGCTGCTTCTTTTGCCTTTATTTCTGCAGCCTGTAGCAAATGGGATGTTGTAAATGTCCTATATTTATGCTACGGCTCAAGTGCTTGAAAGGGGGGTTAGTGGAAAATGAAGTCAGGCCTTTTATATCGTCATGTGCGGGTGGTTTTACATCGAAAGGGGAAATCATCATATATAATATATATTATCAGCTAATGTAGGTCATCTAAGTTTAGACCACGGATACATAAAGAACAGTCTACAGCTTTAGTCGCAGCTCTGTAAAGCTTCTCCTTTGGCAAAGCCGTGATTTGAGGTAAATGCTAAGTATTTTCCTAATTATCAAGCTAGTTTTGTGGATTTCAAGCTAGTTCTGCGGAAATGTTGAGCACCGGGCACGTGTAATAGCAAAACGTGTTAACTTGAGAAATAGGAAAGAGGTCTGTAAGGTTACTAAAATGTTACGTTTCGACCAATAACAACATCAACAGCACATCGTTATCTTGGGTTAGCTTCTCTAAGCTACGTTGGAGGTAGGTTGCAAAATTGCATGAAACACAATTCCATTAAACTTGAAACAATCGTCTATAGAACGAGGTCAGTGTGTTCTCAGTCATATAGGAACATTTCAGGAACAGAATAAGGCGGGTAAACGGGAGGAAGTTGCTCATATTTTTCATTTGCGATGTTCAATGCTCTGTTAGGAAAGAGCGATAAAACTGCAGCTGTGGTTTCTTTGTGCTTGTGAGAGGGGGAATATGGGGAACAGTATGTACGGGACAGTGCGGAGCTTTCCATCTCTGTATATGCGAGGGAAAAAAAGACATTAGGGAAGGGAGGAGAGGGGGCGGCGTACTTGAGCTATACTTCCTTCCCAACGTTGCTTCCCTCTCAGTTTTCATTCATAATTGACTTTCTCTGTGTGGATACAGAAGAAACAAATGAACCCCCCCTCCTCTTTGCTTGCACGCACACTTGTTCTCCTGACGTTGTGCGTGACCCGGGACTCCCTGCTGCCCCCACTGCCCTACTTTCTATCTGCGGAGGAACTAAACCGCCTCCTCATCACTTGTGCGGCAGTTTGAAAGCAGGCCCGAGCTCATTACAGCCCGCCTGCATCTGGCATGTGAAGCACCCAGTGTCCTAGATTACAATGTTTATTTACCACGCTATTTCTAAGTAATGTGCCACTATAAAACGTTAAGGCTTTGCGTTTTTCCAACTGGGTTTAACATACAGACGCCAGGCTAATGTTAGTTCATGTCCTTAAATGTAGGACGTTTTGGAAAAGGATTACAAACAAGAGAGATTAGGGGCAAAATAAACGAGTGTTTCTTCTGTATTTGGCAAAGTTGAACTGAAGGATGTAGTATGTAGGACAGGTGCAAAACATCTGAATAGTGCACACTCAGGAGTCTGCGACGTATTGAAACATTGGCAAATGTTACTTTGAATCACTATTCATGTACTCAAATACAACTCCGAGCTACTTGTACTTTCCTTTTAAATATATGATGCTTTCTGGTCTAAATTACATTGCATTGACATATTGTCCTTATTACTGTGCTAGCTCTATTTTTCTGCAAATTAAGGTATTAAAAAACGTATATTAAGCACATGTTAGAATGCATTGTCGGATTGGAGTATTGAATTTGTTGTTTGGTCTATAAAGCCAGAAATTGGCGAAACGTCTTAAATGTCTTGTTTTGTCTGAGAATCAACTAAATCATAAATACCAGCTACATCATTAAAAGACTGCTGACATACTGATGCGTCAGTAATAATGAAAATCCAATTATGTTCGTAAGAGGAACCAGAAACATCATATACAGAATCCTGTTCTGTTGTGTGTGGAGGTGGAATCATGATTACTTTGAGTTTAAATAAATCACTATTCGCCTCAATTATTGTCTCTATGTGTGGGCAAGTGTTCATGTATTTATTAGCAGTTTCACGCCGCCCACATGCATTGTTTTATGTAAGCTGGTTTAAGGTCAAACACTCGCTGAATGTGTCCTGTTTGCTGCCATGGATACCAGCATGGTGATGTGCTTGCGTTGCTCAGCGAGGTGGGGCTCCGTTACAGGAGTGTGTGTGTGTGTGTGTGTGTGTGTGGGTTAAAGGTTTTGTTTATTATCTATTTTTGGCAAAGGCTATTTCCTTAGTCAACTAACCCTTTGGGACACGTCATGCTCTTGAGTTCTTCCTCCTACAGACCGAGATTTCAAGCCGGTGCAAATCTAGACATTCCTCGGACTAATTCCTGACCACACCCTCTAATAGCGGTGAACACCTTCACCTGGTTTCTGTGTGAAAAGGGCACAGCTCCTATTCTCTGGAAAATGAACGCCCTTGTGACCCCCCGAGAATGTTTTTAGTCATCAATGAGTCACGAGCAACGTTGAAATAAGGCACGGTGCTTAAAGTTTGTTTGGAAGTCAGCATGTTTGTCGGTAAACTGGCAAGCTGGTGTTGTTTAGTCTAACAAGAAGCAATGGGAGCAATTAGGAGCCAGAGTGGTTTCCTGTGTGTGTGTGTGTGTGTGTGTGTGTGTGTGTGTGTGTGTGTGTGTTCAGGGATATTCCTTCTTTTTAATTTGCTTATCCACACACAAACGGCACCCTATTCCCCCCCTCCTGTACACACACCCACGAGGGAGCCGTTTCACAGGTCAGGATGAGTCACCTTTCTGAGAAAGGACCTTCTCTGGATACATTTACAGAGACAGTAATTACTTGTGTAAACAGACGGAGGTAAATAAACTCTCTCGGGAGGCAAAGCTGTCGCCTGAGGGGGTCTACGAGGCACTAAGCTTCTCAAAGCAAAAACAATTAGCAGTGGGAGATTTCTGTGGGACTGGATCAGCCTCTGAAGCTGAGTCCATCTTTTTGAAATCAAGTGCAAACCCGTCCTGGATTGTCTCCTGAGGAAGGACGGTCATTCAGAGCGTAGCTCTTGTTCTCGGAAAGCTCACCCCACCATAGGGTGTGACTGAACACAATCACCTGACTCATTTAAGGTCGAGTACCACCAACCGCCCACCAGCTGCAGCGTGGAAGTCGGTTGTAACCTGGACGCTACTTTCCCATGTTTTTGTACGATTAATGAGCACTAGACTTTCAGAAATTGAAATTGAGCAAATACTAGTGTATATACTTGTATTGTCGGTGTACATCCACCTAAAAGGCGCAGGTTTTTATTATGAGGGTCTCACAACATTATGGATACAGAGAACATCAGCATTTTCCTTTGAATTTTGCTCTCTGTATCAAAATCGCCCACATCCACAGTAAAACACCATTTGGCTGCCCCCTTTTCGTGGATAAGTCCTACTTATTGGTTGTTTGGTCTTAGAGAACTAGCATCATTTATTAATGCTTTATTTGTTCTTAATTTCGTATTCCCAAGAAAACTTTTGAGCACATCTCAAACTTGAAATGTATGATTTGACATTATTGTCTCATTTCATTTCATTTTAAACCTTTATTTATACAGATAAATCCCATTGAGATCATTGATCTCTTTTTCAAGGGAGACCTGCTCAAGTAGTTCCACATGAAACATAAAACATAAACAGAACAACAAAAGGACATCATACAGCATCATTTACATAATTATCCACATAAGCAGGTACCGATAGCTTCCGATTGAGTAGCATCCAACCGAGCTTTAAAAACATTTAGTGGCACCAGATTGTTCAGTTTCCATTTAATTTGCAGACTATTCCAAGACAGAGGAGCTGCGCATCTAAAAGCTGTCTTCCCTAAGACAGTCCTAGCAGTTGGCACATTTAATAAAACCACAGCATGCGATCTCAGGCAGTAGCCACTTACAATTCTCCGAGAGATCAGGGAGCAGATATAAGATGGAAGTTTCCCTAACATGGCTTTGTATACAAACATTTACCAGTGACTGAGCCTCCGTACACTTAGTGAAAGCAAACCAGCCCTTGCATACAGGGTACAGTGATGGGTTAATGCTTTACAGTTTGTCACAAATCTCAGTGCACTGTGATACGCAGCATCTAACTTGACCAGGCAATTGGCAGGTGCATTCATATAGACCAGATCCCCATAGTCCAGCACAGGTCAAAAGGTCACAGTGACTAGCCTTTTCCTGGCCTCAAGAGAGAAACAGGACTTGTTTCTGAAAAAGAAACCTAGCCTAACCCTCAGCTTTTTAAGCAGGTTATTGACAGGAAGTTTAAAAGTGAGACAATCATCAAGCCAGATACCCAGGTATTTGTAACAGGCAACAACTTTAAGTTTTATTCCTTGCGTAGTTACAATATCCAAAACAGGCTCTGGTGTCTTTTTAGCTTTAGAAAAGAGCATTACCTTGGTTTTATCCACATTTAAAAGAAGCTTTAGTTCAGAGAGCTGAGTCTGAATAGTGTTAAAAACAGCCTGTAATTTAACACCAGCCTCCTGAATCGAGGGACCTGCACAGTACATCACGGTATCATATTCCGCATAAAAATGTAAAGTAGCTTCATCCACATTTTCACCTAAACTGTTGATGTAGAATAAAAGTGGACCTAAAACAGAACCTTGAGGAACACCTGTTTCTCACCTGCTTAGGAATTGTCTGTGGAGGAATGTAGTTTTACAGAGTCAACTAAGATCTCATTCGTTAAGAACACACCTAAAATATTTAGACATGACAATCAACAATCTTTTAGATAACACTTTGCCACACCCAGCACTCTTCTTTCCAAATTTCTGTCACGTTTCCAAGTCACATGACAAAGAAAAACATGTTCTCACGCTATAGATTCCTTTCAATCATGCTGTCAGACACATTTAATAACAATCTGAGCCTGTCAGAAACAAGTACTTTGAGTGCATGTGCATTGACGATGCCAAATTGCCCTGATGCTTAGCAATGCAGCTTGTTTTGGAACTGCCATCTGCAGAGTCCTAAATCAATCCAGGACCAGTGTAACAATTGTTGTCCACATTAGACACAAAAACATGGGTCCAGTTCATTCAAATTCAGTCTCTGTAGGTTCATTCGAATTTATATCTGGATGACTTTCCTGATTAAAACCTGGAAGCATTTCAAATCTTGAACCTCGCTTGGGGCTCATGCAAAAGGGAGTAGTGTTTTGCTTGCTGCACGGTCCCCACATGTGCTTGGCTGTGAGAAAGCAGACACCCCAGCTGTCAGTGTAAAAGTAAAATGTCAGGCGCTGTAGTGAGCAGATAGACATCAGCGAGGAAGCAGATGAGTGACAACACTTACAAAAGACATATTCTCACAAGAGGGGGGTTATCTTCTTCACATTGACACATCTTTTTTAAATGGCTGTCACAGAAGATTTGAGCTACAATAACAGAGACAGGAGCACTTGGAAACACACGACCGAATGGCACCAAAATAATCACACTCCCATGATGCATTCGTTTTTTACACAGCTATGTTGGCCGTAAATATCCTCAACCTACAGTAGCAGGAGCTAGGACTGTATTACACACAACACTGCATTAGAGGCATGCACATAACGATTTCTCAGGTGTGCCATGTTTGTCTCCACGCAACATGCACGGCAGCCAGCCAATGGGGTGTCACACTCACTCCATCATGCATGAGCTAGAGTACAACCTTACTTGCAGAGGCAGGGCACTAAATTAGAACCATTTGCAGCCAATTGCTGGTATAATGTGCAGCAGGCGGCTGGTAGATTTGCATTTACTCACCACCAGCCAAAACAAAATGGAGCTCAGGTTTTTTTCTAATCCGCTCAAATCTGGAGAAGGACATTTTCTGCTGTTGTATGCAGTATGCATTTGACATGCATACGTCGGCGATTGTACAGTATGCAGTATTTATTCAAAATGATGTCTGCTAAGAAGTGCGCTGGACTTCGAATCAGGGGGTAGCAGGTTCGAGTCCCACTGCAGTCAGCATGTCGTTGTGTCCCTGAGACACTTCACCCCAAGTTGCTCCCTTGGGGATTGTCCACAGTACTGAATGTATGTAAGTCGCTTTGGATAAAAGCGTCTAACAAATGACATGTAATGTGATTGCCAAGCAGCAACAGGGGAAAAACTAATCTACAGAGCTGTAGTCAGGATGCTGGAGACAGTATGATAGAAACACGTGCATTGATTGTTCAGGGATGACACAAGGTAACAAATTACCTGACATTTAAACCTGCAATAGCCAACAATAAGTCTGGATTTGGCAGGTGTTACGTGCTTATTGTATTCCCTGTTTATGGTGCTGACACAGTCCCTGATGTAAAGGGAGGTTGGCTTGTTGGTGTTTGGTAGCTTTAGAAACAGATTTAACGTTCTCCCTAGGGGAATCATTTACTTGATTTTGCTGAGAAAAAGGTGAAGTTAGTCTAAGTGCATGTGGGAGTGGCACAATAGTGGATCATTGGAATGGATTTGTTTATTCTAACACAGGATTCAGGAGAGAGTAAGAGAGCAAGTGCATGAGAAAATGTGTTTTTATGGGCATTTACACAAGGTGAATGAGATGTTTCTGATTGGCAGGCCAGTTTAAAATGATACAGTTACACTTTTTAACAACAGATTTGTATTATCATCAGTTTTTTCTTTGTTAATCAAACCCCCCCTCTATGTTTCAGCAGCCAAGTGTATTTTGAAATCATCGCTGATGCCAAAGTGGAATAGACAAATGCGTTGCAAGCCAAGTAAATAAAAGCAGCATGTGGTTGAGGGCTGGTGATAAATGCATTCCCTAATTAGTGAGGCTTAAAAAGCTTACACTGGTTCTGGTCATGTCCGTCATTAAACAGTTTCTGGGCTTCTGTGTTTCGGTCACTCTCTGCAATATCTGGCAGGATACTATCGCCTAATCCTCAAACAGCTATTTTTGGAACTGTTAATACTGGACTAGGGTTCTCCTCCCTCCACAAAAATGCGGTTGCCTCTGCGTCGTTGCATGCCCGCCGTCTCATACTGCTGAATTGGAAAGGAAAAAATCCCCCTTCCTATATTCACTGGATCAGGAAAGTGATGCTTGGGCTAGACTTGGAGAAATTGAGATATGCAGTGCGCGGTTTAGTCAACAAATACGACAAAACTTGGTCGCTATTTATTACCCATGTTAGAGGCCTATCCCTCACCTGATTCACTTTGCATCTGTCTTTGACTATTGACCTGGGCACTCTGGGGTCACTAACTTTGGGCTTGAAGTTGTTACGTACCTTGTCAGACTAAGGGTTTAGAAGGCTGGCAATAAGAATAGCATAAACTGAAAGGCTTTTTTGGGTTATGTGTGTGATGTCTTATATCTGATTATCTACTCGTATACTGTCTATTATCGTCATTTTTGTTGTATGTGTTTAATTTGGTCTATTCCTTATTTTTATTTTTCATTTATTTTACTTGTATTTATATATTTTTTATATTTTATATAAAAACCATTCGTTTTTTTTGTCGTTTGTCTATTCACTGGGGAATACCACCTGGAGGGGGAGGGGGGTGGGATCTGGGGCGTTTTCAACTTATTGTCATAAATGTTGGACATACTGTATTTGTGATAAACTGAAAAAAATAAAGTTGTTAAAAAAAAAAAAAAAAAGCTTACACTTTCATAAATATGAGTTTCTTATAAAGGAAAGTGGAGACCCCTCGAAATGCGTGTGACTATTTATAACTTGCATTACTGGCTCATTTCTTATCATGTATTAACTTATTATTTTATATATTTAATAATGATTTTTGCTTTTGGACCTGCTAGTATAAGTTGTGTGTTTATTATCATGCATTGGCAGGATTTCTATTTGAGTCAGTGTGTTTTTGGTGTTTATTCTTTCATTGTTTTATAGTGACTTTTGTCTAATTCTAGATGAAAAACATCAATTCATGTAGGTTTAGAAAATATGTATTGTGCATTGTGCAAGGTCATGCTGTTATTGTGTGTGTTGCATACATGCTAACAATGTGACCTCTCAAAGGGGGAAGTATAAATCCCTCTGCCTGTATGTTTCTGTCTATACGGGCCGGTCCTCTCTGAGAGGATGCTTGGGCCCGCTTGCTGCACTGTTGTCCATGACTTTGTTTGTGTTGGACAGTTTGAGGGAGCCGGGGGCCGAGGACATGCTAATGAGGTCACTGCAGTGCTGCGGTAGAGCAGGCAGACTGCATACACTCCCCAAAAAGCACCTTTAAGGAAATGGCCCACTAAACTAGAATGTGTGGTTTAGTGAGGAATGACTCCTCGCTTTTGGCACACGCTGTACCTGTGATGTCAGCAAGTATAGCGTGTGACACTCATTGACCAGTAAAGATGTTCTGAGTATACTGTATGGGACATTTTATGTTTCTCACCTGACAACACTATAATAAAAATAAATAGGGTTCTATCTTATCTTAAAATGAGGTAGATGTATTTCTATTTTTGCCACTCAGAATACAATTCAAATTTGTTCTTGCTTTTTGTTTGCTACCCTTTGAGGTATTTTCTACATTATTGAAAAAATTATAATGTTACCAATTATAAGATACTTAATTGCAATGTCAACATTTTTTATAAGATTCATAAAATCCAACTTCCCATGTCTTTGCAGTTTTGCAGCATTTGAAATGTAGATTTAGGACATTTCCATTCCAATTAAGGCCTTATTTTTAGATCACTAAATTGAATACATTTTGAGGCTTTCTGAAGATTCAAACGCACTCTAAATAAATCCTATTTATTCACTGCCTAAGACAGCTTCATTTCGCTTCTAAATGGAATAATTATCTTTAAATATGTGCATGTGTTCGTGTTGAAATGGTGTTATTAAGTGGTTCACTAAATGATATATGAATGCTAGGATGGCTTTGGAAAGCTGGCCGCACACATATCATTTCTGCAGATGATCCAAAATCTACACAAAGAAGTACCCACGCAGTGTACTTGTATTATCAAATATACATGCCAACAGTTTTCTGAAAAGACAGTGTGTTTGTGTGATTAGTTTTAAATTCTGGCTGAAGTAGCAGGGTCAGTCACGCCCTTGTCAGCCGGCAGTGGGGCTGTCACCTCGCGGAGCATCAGGCTCCCGTTGGAGCGGAAGCTGGAACAGCGTGTTCCAAAACAACAGCGACAGTTAGAGCAGACACTTCTGTTCTGCACGGGACGCTGTAGTGGACACTGACTGGACAAACCGATTAACTGTCATCACCCGCCCCAAAATCCCATCCCACGCATTGCTGATGCTGCCCCTCATTAAGTCTCAGAACGTGCAATGCTGTCCTGTTATTAAAGGAACTCAAACAATGTGATAACAGGCGTGTTTATGTTTCTACTGATATTTCTTTCACACAGGGAACTCTTTTTGCTATAAACATTAATATCACACTGCTGTGAGGGTTTTGTGATGAAGTCAAACAGGACTAGGACATTTAGTTGACACTGCTGCCCCCTGCTGTTCAAATATAGTAACAACTACACTTCTTCCTACAACCAGACCTATTAAATGGGATAGCAAAACAATGCTATCAGTGTGATTTGATGAAGCATGTTTATCCAGTTTGAACAAGACACTGACCGCTGAGTCCTGAGATGACCCCCGCTGCCCTTTAAGCTCCGCTAGCTGTCTCTCCATGTGGTAAACCTCCTCAGACATTTGCCTATGGAAAGCACAAACAGTTTGGCAGGGTTAAATATGTGGAACCTTGTTGTAATCAGAGCATTTTACCTCTAAATAGCCTTCTGGTAAATAACCAAAAGAGAGAAAACTACAGTAAATAGTGTTCTTAAGACTAGGGAAACATTATTCCTTAACACATGGCTACAACTGATACAGTTATAGCTGTTTACAATATTTATTGATTTATGAAGTGATGCAAAGAGACATAAAAAAAACATTATAATGGTGTAATGCTGTTTAATGTAAAAATAGAAATAAAAACATCCTTGTTTTCTGTCTTTTAAAGCTCATAAGCATGTAGTGTTTCCACTTTTACTTGACTACTTGTTTCTTGTCCATAGATTTCAAATCATAATCTAAACAAAGCACCTTATTGTAAATACAGTATAATCACTGGAGTTGTATTGGATCTATGTTTACCTGTGCACAGCCTGGGCCCTGCTCAGTTGGCAGTGGAGACGCTTCACAATGGCTTCATAGCGCTTGTTCTGGATCTGAAAAAAACATTAACGGAAACAAAAATGATCATTTTGGCCTTGAGACCTGATACCTGATTGGTGCTTTTGTATTTTAAAATAAGTTTTGTAACAGTCAGCCATCCGGTGTTGCATTTAGGTCATCTGCAAATATTGGCTAAAGGAAATGTCTTCATTATTATCACAAAGTTAGTTTAACCTATATGTTGTTTTTGTATAAAGTAAAGCATTTAATGTATATTAGTAATGGAAATAGAGATACTCTTTATGATAGCAGACATTGAACCGTTTTAGCTGGCCAAACTAATGTCATCAATACATGTCAGTTATCTGTAGATTCATAATAAATAATTGTTAGTAGTGGCCCTTGTCGATAAAGTCACAATTTCTCTCTCCCATACCTCTATGTCCTTCTTTATCTGGGTATGAGTTAAAAATTCTTGTCGCACTTGCTCTTTCTTCGCAGCTATAGACTCCCTCATCACAGAGATCTCCCTCTTCAGAGTTTCATTCTCACTCTGCAGAAAAGAGATGGATACAATCAACATGGTAGGTTTAAAGTTTCAAAGAGTTAATTATCCTCTAATGTATGTTCTCCACCTTTGCCATCTGCACTGTGTTCCCGTTCGGATTATCCAAATCTGCCTTCAGCGCCTCTTTCTTCTCTCGCAGCATCTGGACAAGCGCTCTCTTCTCCTCCAGCTCTCTGTGGGCCTCCGTCTGGCTCGCCGCATGCAGAACAGCTGCTCTGTGACCCTCCATCTTGCTTCGGTAAGTGTTGAATCTCGCCAGTGCCATGCAAGCGTTCTCCTCCTCCTCACTTGTGCCAATGTGGATATCTGTTATTTCCTTGCTGATGGATGCATAGCGCTGATGCAGGACTTTTGTCTGCCGCTCCAGGTGCTCCATCTCACCCTCCAGCATTAGGAATTCCCTGGTTTTAGATCTTAGGTCCCGCTCTAACACCTCGCCCTTCTTCTCAACCCCTGAAATAACTGCCTGATAAGGGAGGCAAACCAAAATGTCCAAATCACTGTTTAATCCCCAATAATTCATTTTTTGTGAAGCAAATGTGTTTTGAAAGAGACATAAAATCACACTCACAGCTTACTCTCGTTGAGAGATTATAAACCATGTCTATTCCTTTTTGCATGGACAACTACCATTTAAATAGACATTTTGTTACACATGTACGTTTGGTTCTAACACATTAAACCCCCACTAATTGTTATGTAATAATTGTGTAAAACTACTGCCTTTTCTATTTAGCATTACCATAACTGCAGTGGCACACCTGCAGTGGCATTAATCAACACAATCCCCTTTCTTTCATCCAAACTAATTCCTATCTAATGGAAATGTGAAAACTTTGCTAGAAGTGCATAACAGATTGGGTGTGGAAGCAGGTTTAGATGAAGCCATATACTATATTAAATCCTATATTAAATTAAACCTGCAGGGAGATGAGTGTCTTCTGCTTGTCTTTCAGGGTCTCCGTCTGGGCATAGCCGTGTTGACTGACATCCTGCACCGCCTTGGATAATGAAAAACTTGGCTTCTCCTGTACTCCTGGGGGACAGTAAACACAGGTGTATTGAATAAACTGTAAATGTTCGCATAACAAAATGTAAAGGATTTAAACACGTAGCTTAACAAACCTTTAATTAAGTTATAGCTACAGCTTAACTAGCAGCACATACAGTTAATAGCAAGTTCAAAGCTTCAAAGCAGGTCTCAAGGGAGCTAAAATTGTCTAGCCAAGACAGTTATGCTAGTTTATTAGCCTAATATTAGCGTTAATGTTTTTGATAAAAGTTAAAAAGCCCCCCTTAGACTCAGTTAAACAAACTTCCACAACATTATTAATCTTTTGTCAGTGAATATGTTTAACTATATTTGTTGTGTTAATACATTACCATCTTCACTGGCTCCAAATGTTGACATTTTGACATCAGTTAGCTAACGTTATGTTAGCGAGAAGCTCGTTGATATAATGATTATAATGACGTGCTAATTGATGTAGCTGACAATAAAAATGGTATTGAGTGTTTAAGCCACTGAGTCTAAGAAATACAGTTAATAATAAAATATTAAATTACGAGGTTTTTTTACTTAAGGACATTATTAGAGAGCTATTATTTATTATTTTATATAATTCAACTAACTGCGTAAACAATACAACTACAGTTCCCAGAGGTCACCTCTGCTCGACCTGGTTACGTTTCGAAAGCTACATCCGGTCTCTACAGCTAGCTACAGTGGAAGTGACAGTTGTTGCTAACACTAGAACAACACATGGGAATATTGTTCTGCTTTATGAATGGCCCTTTTTAAAAGTAGTCAAATGCTCGTAAATCGCTTGCCTCGACTGTGCTCTTTGTGTAGCCGTGTATTCTACAGCAGCAGAGGAAGAAGAGCAGGCTGGAGGACACTTACAGGACACACCAGTCTGGAATATGCTAACATCACACAGATGCAACAACACTGGGGCACAGTAGCACCAAAACGCCTCTCTCATAGTGATTTTGGGGACTTGTACAATACTGAGTCTGTTCAGAGGTTTCTCCAGCAGCTCATGGAGGAGTACAGGGACTCCAGTAAGAAGATACAGCATGCACAACTCAGTGAATCAGAGAGGAAAATACTCATTAAGAGGCAGAAGGAGCTGCTGCCTCTGGCAAATGTGTTTGAGAATATTCAACAAGCCTTGAAAGACCTGGAGGAAATCCTTTCACTCCTGCATAGTGAGTATTTTATTATATTTATGTCAGAAACAATTAACAACATGTCGATACATGCTATAACTAATAAACTCACAATTTAGTGCCACATTGATCCTTTATATATTTTTCTTAGGTTGTGTAGGATTCCATTTAAAGTCTGACAAAGTCTTGCAACTAAGAATATAAGGTTCTTTCAGAATGTCTTTCAAGTAAACAATAGCTATTGCTGTCTATAAATAAGAACTAAGGGTCAATATTCTATTACAAAATATCTCCTAATGTATTTTTTTATTTTGTCAGAACATTCATTGTATGTTTCAGGCAGTTAATGCAGTTGGGATGAAAATATCTGCGATTTCTGCATTGCTTTGTTCAGGTTCAGCAGGTACCAAAGATGAAGATGAACAGTTGACCCAGCTGTTGAAAGACGAGGAAGCGCAAATCTCACACAATATTTTGGCCTTAAGAAAAGATGTGAGAACACAAGGGCACGATCAGACATGTGTAAAAAATGGTTATAGAACAGTTAATAACATGATATTCTTTCTCTCCAGTTAATCAGGGCTCTTGTTCCTGTCGACCCTCTGGATTCCAGTAATGTTGTGATGGAGGTTGTATCAGGACGGACAACAGGAGGTACGAAAGAATCTTCACTATGTAAAGATGTCAAATAACATCCAGTTTGTTACGTTAATATCCGTTGATGTGATTTCAGGGGACATCTGTCAGCAGTTCACAAGGGAAATGTTTGACATGTACCAGGGCTTTGCCTCTTACAAGAATTGGGAATTTGACGTTTTGAACTACACAACTGCTGAGATGGGTAAGTCACGTTTTTGTGTGTATCACTCTTTTATCATCTAGTCAAATGAAGCTTGAAATGTCTGTCCTTAATGTTGTATATTCTGCTTCATATGGCCAACATCTTCTATAGATATAATTTTTCATTTAATAATTTAGACTGTGTCTCTCAGGTGGCCTGCACCATGCAGCCATGAGAATAGCAGGGGAGAATGTGTACAGACGTGTGAAGCATGAAGGGGGGACACACCGGGTGCAGCGGATCCCCGAGGTGGGCCTCTCCTCCAGGATGCAGCGTATCCACACGGGAACCATGACTGTCATCATCCTGCCTCAGCCAGTGGAGGTACTCTACTCTCTGCTTTCTCCTCAGGCGGTGTTTACTAGCATGAAGAAACAGTAAATAGTAACCAAATAAATAATTGATATCACAAAAAAGGGAAATGTTATGGAATTTTCAGGAAGTTATTACATGAAGTTGTTCTACATGCCTCTATTTTTGTCTCCCGTGTTCACAGTTTGACGTGCACATCGAACAAAAGGACCTTCGCATCGACACGTTCAGATCTCGGGGCGCCGGGGGCCAGAGCGTCAACACAACAGACAGCGCAGTGCGCATCGTTCATCTTCCCACCGGTAAAACATGCAAGAGTATTTCAGCCCTCCTGTCGTATCAACGTCACGCCTTATCGTTTATTCTCTTGCTTATCAACAGGTGTAACAGCTGAGTGCCAGCAGACCCGCTCTCAGCTGAAGAACAGAGACCTTGCCATGCGCATGCTGCGGGCCCGGCTCTACCAGGGCATGGCGGGTAAAGACACTGAGCAGAGGCACTCGGCACGAAAGCAGCAGGTAAGTGAACTCCCAATTTGACAAGGAACACAGATATAATATTCAGAAATCTTTGTAACTTCTTATCTGTTTGCCCCATTCACTACAGGTGGGCACACGTTCTCAGTCAGAGAGGATTCGAACCTACAACTTCAGCCAGGATCGCATCACAGACCACAGGACTGGGTATGTTACGAGAGACATTAAGGTAAGGGAGTGTCCGCAATCATAAGGAACCAGCACACTTTCTTTTTGAATATTTATTGTATCATGCTTTATTTCCTGGAGGTTGAATGTGTTTTGCTCCATGCTGTAGGAGTTCATGAGAGGAGGCGAGGCTCTGGAGGATCTGATCTCTGACGTGCATGAGCATGCAGAGAGGGAGGCTGTGCTGGAGGTGGTGGAGAGCCGCGGCGTGAAAGCATCAGAGTCCTGACAGACTGCACACTGAAGTCAAATATACTCAACAAGTACTGTGACTGCACATCAGAGCTGACATAATATCACTATGAATGTATGCAATAGTCTCATTTCAAAGGATGCCATGGAAGACAAACTGAGGAATATATATGTTTATAAATTATCAATACTTGAAATGTAAATGCATTAGCTTATCAACGTAGTAAGTTATTACTAGCTAAGAGCTGCACATATATACTGGAAATGTTTTTTATAATAAAAAGATAGTGTATGAAGTGGTGGAGGAAGCATTCAGATCCTTTACTTTAGTGATGGTGCTAATGCCGCAGTGTGAAAATACTCAATTCAAAAATGCCTCGTGAAAATGTTATTTGAGTTAAAGTATGGAAGTATAATCAGAATACCTTTATTAGCCCCACAGAGGGGACATTCGCAGCGTTACAGCAGGAAAGAGCCACAGACAGCTTAGTGTTGCATATCTTACATGCGTTAAAAAAAGTACTAAGTTATAATATAATAAACAATATGCTAAAAAAAGATCAAAACTAAAAAAAAGTTACATAATTTTCAAAAATACAGATTTAAAAACAAATCAAATCATGTAGCAGTTCTTAGGATTTAGCAGCCCGGTATATATTACAGTTATTAAAGATGGCATATGTATATAAAGTATATATTGCACATAAAGCCCATATTGCACATAGTTTGACGGTATTTAACAGCAGCAAGTTACACAATTTACAAAATACAAGATACATACCTTGTAACAGTAACAAGGGTTTAGCAGCCAGGTATAAATTACACAGTTATTAATGGCATATATATATTGCACATATAGCACATACTGCACAAAGTTGGTTTGTATTTAGCGGCAAGGAGTGTTATAGTCTGTGTTGTGGTGTGTGTAGGAGGGTCTACTAGGAGCAGTGCTGGTTGTAAAGTCTGACCGCTGCAGGAAGGAAGGACCTGCGGTATCTCTCCGTGAGACAGCGGGGTGCAGCAGCCTGTCGCTGAAGGTGCTGCACAGTGAGGACAGGGTGTCCTGGAGGGGGTGGGACACATTGTCCAGCAGTGAGGACAGCTTTGCTGCCATTCTCCTGTCTCCCACCACCTCCACAGTGTCCAGAGGACTCCTGTCTCCCACCACCTCCAGTGTCCAGAGGACTCCCCAGGACAGAGCTGGCCTTCCTTACCAGTCTGTTCAGTCTCTTCCTGTCAGCAGCCGAGATGCTGCTGCCCCAGCAGGCCACACCATAGAAGATGGCTGATGCCACAACAGAGTCAAAGAAGGTCTGAAGGAGTGCCCCCTGCACCCCGAAAGACCTCAGTCTCCTCAGCAGAAAGAGTCTGCTCTGTCCCTTCTTGTACAGAGCAGCAGAATTATCAGTCCAGTCCAGTTTATTGTTCAGATGAACACCCAGGTATTTCTAAGATTTCACAATCACTATGTCCGCTCCCTGGATGTTCACTGGTGTCGGGGGGGAGTGTTGGCGCCGTCTGAAATCCACCACCAGCTCCTTGGTCTTCGCTGCGTTCAGCTGGAGGTGGTTCCTCTGGCACCAGAGGGTGAAGTCCTGCGTCAGCTCCCTGTACTTCCTGTCATCCTCGTTGGTGATGAGGCCAACGATGGCGGAGTCGGCAGAACGTCTGCAGGTGACAGGTTGCAGTGTTGTGGGTGAAGTCTGCAGTGTAGAGGGTGAAGAGAAACTGTGCCAGCACCGTCCCCTGGGGGGCCCCCGTACTGCTGATGATGGTGTCTGATTGACACTCCCTGGTCCTCACGTACTGTGGGCGGTTGGTGAGGTAGTCCAGGATCCAGGAGGTGAGGTGGTGATCCACCTGGATGGTGTTGAAGGCACTGGAGAAATCAAAGAGCATGATCCTCACAGAGCCCCCAGCCTTCTCCAGGTGGGAGAGGGACCTCTGCAGCAGGTAGATGACAGCGTCATTCACCCCGATGGCAGGCTGATAGGCGAACAGCAGCGAGTCCATTGATGGTCTCAGAAGGGGCCGGAGGTGTCCAAGGACCAGCCTCTCCAGGGTCTTCATCAGCTGTGATGTCAGCGCCACCGACCGGTAGCTGTGGAATTCCTTGGGGTGAGGGGTCTTTGGCACAGGTACCACACAGGACGTCTTCCACAGTTGTGGTACCCTCCCTTGCTTCAGGCTCAGGTTGAACAGAAGCTCCACACACCCACACATAATCAGGAAATGGTACTTAAAAGTAATAAAGTAATATGCCGCTGTGACTGTTCTAATGTTACTGTATATATTCAAGCATTAGATGGATTTAGATAAAGCAAAATCATTTAAATAGAAAAGCACCAAATCGTCACCTATGATATTTCCTTATTAAATTACACAATTAACATATTTGTCGATTGACCAGATTCACCAATCATATCAGCTGTACATTTTCATGTCTTTTTCAATATTAACTATACCTTTCAGATACATGTCCAGGATGTTCTCTCTACTCATGTTACATCTTTTAATGTCTACATCCATTCAGTTAAAATCACTTCAAAACACGTAGTCACCGGTATTTAATCACCTTTATTCTTTCAGTATGTCAGTCATTTATGGTTCCACAGAATTGCTTTCACAATGATGAAAAAATACAAATATGGAAAATACAAAAAAATATTTGATTTGCTCTGTGTAGAAAAACAAGGGAGGATTTAAAATAGGACTGCAACTACCAATTATTTTAAATTTTTCTAGATTAATTTAACTGTGGTTTTTTGAAAATAAGTACATGGTGATGACTGTAAATGTCTTAATTAGTCAAAGATATTCACTTTAATATGAAATAAAACAGAGAAAGGCAGATGGAAATAAACAGCATTTTACTTTTCAGGTTACTCCAAGGTGTCCTACTGTGTCATCATTCTCGACAAAACAAAACACTTCTAAATACATTTAAAAAACAACAAAACTCAAAATGTCTAAAGTTCCTGTCTGTTGCAGCTGACAGAGAGTCTGCTGTTGTGAGGTTTAAGAGAGGCATGAAGAAGAGTTGTGTTTGTGTGAAAGTCTCCTGCGTGACGGTTTTCTTTGGTCAGTCGTCGTCGTCCTCCTCTCTCTGTCGGATGCTTCTTGATTTGCCGTTCTGTGTCTTGTTCTTCCTGAATGAAGTAGACCCACCTTCCTCTCCGAGGGAAGTGATGACACGCTCCTTGAACTTGGTTTTTGGCTCCGGCGGCGGGCCAGAGGCTGGAGCGCTGGCAGTGTATCCCTCCACCTTGGGAAGCTGTAAGTCCACCTTGGAACTGGAGAGGATAAGAAAAAGGAACCATTATCTCCCAGCACCTGTTTGCCAACTGCATTTAATTCAGCGTCTTAATCAGCCATTACTTACTATGGATCCACCTCTTCCTTGATCTGTTCCCATGCTCCATAAGGATTGGCAGATTTTTGTCTTATTCTGATTTGTATCTTCACTGGTGCCTCCTCTTTTTTCTCTTCAGGTGCAGCTGCTGTGCTTTGGACATCCTCCTCTTTTTTCACTTCCTCTTTTACCATCTCTTCAGCCTCACCTTTAGGAGCATCCTCGTTCTCTTTATCTAGTCCCTCCTTTTCTAAGGGCTCGGCCTCTGCTTTCCTTTTCTGATAAAGGGAGAAAAAGCTTGAGGACTTTCTCAAGAGTGATATTCTTTATTGATTCTCATTCACTGTCCTCTCACCCTGAAGCTGATCTGTGGGTATTGGGGCTGCTGGAGGGCTTGTTCAGGGGCTCCAGGCTCCTGAGATGCTGGGACCCCGCTGGAGCTCTCCTCTACACCCGGGGGCTCCGGCTGAGTAGCCTCCTCCTGACTCCCTGAAGTGAATCCCGCTGGCTTCTCCCAGCTGCTCTCTGTGAGGTGAGGGAGACGGAGCATGTAGATCACCCAATAGAAATAAGAAATGGAAAATAATAAACTGATATTAGATCCAATGCTTACCCCTAGTTTCTGAGTTGTAGTAATATTTGTGACCCTCGGGACTGACAGCTTCCGTCCAAAGACCCCCTGAAGATCTCTGAAGAAAAACACAATATCAAAATAAATGCTTGTCATCAGCAAGCCAAGTCAATACACTAAAAATGCTACTAAAATTATTTACTTCAGGCTGTGCCGGGGCTGAGTTTGCTCCCTGGAAAGACTCTGGATTATCCCATCTAGATTCTGTAATAAAAAAAAAAAAACAGAAAATCAAATTAGAAAAAGTAGATTGAACAATAACATATTGTGGTAGTGTGTTGGTGTACAGGCTGATGATGGTGTACCTCCTGTTATTGTGTTGTAATAGTAAGCGTTTCCATCCTCAGCCTGTCCTTTAACCCAGACCTGCGCTCTCATTTGACCTCTGGGCATCTGGTTTGCTTTCTGTTTCTTCTGCTGTTTTTTGGACTGGGGTCCACCCTGGGGTCCGGACTGGTATCCACCCTGAGGTCCACCCTGGGGTCCACCCTGGGGTCCCACTTTAGGTCTTGCCTGGGGCCCCACCATAGATCTGGCTTGATTAATGACAGGAGGTGTTTCCTCTTGTGTTGTTGTCTCGACTGGTACGCCTGATCCTATAACAAGAACACGTGAATGTAGAATTAAATGTAATTAAGCTTGTATGTTGCACATTATATCAATAGCATACCAAGCAATTACCTCCTGACTCCTTTTCTATCCTCTTCAGATCTTCCTGATACGCCTTCATCGCAGCCTCCTCCATTTTCTGAAAGTCTTTAGACATGCGTTCCTCCTGCTTCGCATTGTCCATGCTCTTCTTTTTAATCTGCAGCAGGACAGATACAGTGAGTTGAGTGGCAGCATCAAAGTTGCCAGTAAGAAGCGAGTATAAGAGACAGAGTGTGATGTCTGGACTTTATCTCTCCTTCCAGTCCTGAAGATGGTCCCAAGGCGTTTTTTCATGGCTGTGTAGTATGTTAAAAGCCCAGTTGGTCAGCTGATTCGGATTCTACCATGTACTAAATTACAACTCATCAGCATATTACTCCTAAAAAGGTTGAGTGTTCAAATTGTTTCTTCAGAAAAGGGATACAAGTAAATACCTCGGTGATTTTTGCAGCCACATTTTCTTTGTGATTCTTCCCTCTTTCGTGGAACTCGACGCTCTGCAGAGGAAAACAAAGCGAGACAAATGAGCATAGTATATCGGACACTGCCCTCTGCAACATGATCTGCATCTTTTGGGATACTCACAGGCTTATTGTCCGCAATCCAGCACTTGCAGTACTGGCAGAATTTCCTTGGTTGTGATTTCCAGTATTCCGTCCTGAAAATGAACCAAACTATCATTAGGGAACTAAACATTTGTGAATTACAGGTACATTTCCTTTAGCTTTGTACAGCTAACGCGGCTAGCCGGCTAAGTTTCTGCCCAGGGTTGATTATAATTGTATTACTTTTATAAAACAAACCATTAACTGAAAGAAAGACACATTTCATGTATCCCCTTACTTACATTTTAGGTTTTTAGTGGTTAAAATACGACGAAATAATTTAAAATGAACCAAACATGACAACAGCTTCCCACATTTCATGAATAACAACAGAGTCCGTTTCTGATGATGTCATCTCCAGTTGCCGTAGAGACGAGCCCTCGAGGTTCTTTTTTATTTAAATTGATTGAACAAATTGTACATCTCACCGAAAATGACAATTAGAAACCCTGTGCCTAACAAATAATTGGGGCATATATTCGTATGCAGACGGTCAGTAAAGAAGGAGAACACATTATAGTAACTTTCTTATTATAGATTTATGTTAAAAAGATGGCACAGAATAGTGCACCGGTCCCATATGGTCTAGCGGTTAGGATTCCTGGTTTTCACCCAGGCGGCCCGGGTTCGACTCCCGGTATGGGAACTACCGTTTTGACAATAATATGTTCCTATAGTCGTTGTTGAATCACAAACCCTTCTAACATTCACAAATCATCAGAACTGGTCAGTAATCTAAACGCATTGTTAGATATTAGGTGAAAACGTGTTGGATAAGTGCAATGAAGCTAATGTTTGTTGCACTCATGATGCAAGGACTCAACTGTTTGCGTCATTTCTGAGCGCCAGATCGAAGTGCACGTTGTTAACCTGCGACAGGTCCGCCTTTGGTTTACCCTGAGCAGCATTTGCCGGTGTTGATAATCGGTTTCCTATCTAGTCCGTTGGCAAAGCTCCCGGGCCTCCCATGAACAGTACCATGGCTGCGTCCTCAAATCGGATAACGATGGGTCCGCTGGTGGCTGCCATTGACCAGGGCACGAGCTCCACTCGGTTTTTGGTAAGACGAACCAGCTAGCTATGTTGCATTCAATGTCTGGCTCATTAAGGTGTCAACGGTGTCCTTGGGTGGTGTGTCTTCCACCGTGTACTCTTGCAATCACAGGGACGGTTGTTGTCAGTGTTTGGTGTTGTTTCACTACTGCTGGATAAAGAGCTGCTAATTAACTAATAATGCTGCATTCAAGTGCTCCCTTTAGAGAGATGGAATGAATGCTGCATTCAAGTGCTCCCTTTAGAGAGGTGGAATGAAGGCTAACAACATTTCACTCAAGTGCTGTAAATGTTTTGATATTTGTACTTAAAGGTGGGGTAGGTCATTTTGGAGAAACCAGCTCGAGTGCGCTAGAATTGAAAAATACACAGCCGGAAAAAATCTGCCACTTCCTTTGGAGCCCGTCCTCCAACACACACGAACGCGCACATGACCAATCCTCATTCACGAGATAAGTTTGTGCACAGGTGGAAGGCTGACAGGCAGGTAGGCCATCTAGTTATTTTAGCCGGGCCGGCTCAGATGATTGGTCGTGCTTTTTACAGTAGCCTACTACAGCTTCCACAGATGACATTTTTTTAATGGATTTTTTGTCAAAGCACTTAACCCTCCGGTATCACTGTGGACGTTTTTGTCCATATGGGTCATTTTTCACTTTGGCCTGATTTTTTTTGTAACAAGGCTATTTTCTCGATCTATTTTGGAATTCCAATTTCAATTTTTGAAATCGGTCTTTAATTCACTGTGTAACAAATCGACTACGAAAATTAGTCATTCGAGACAAAAATGTCCACTGCAAAGTGCTTTGATAAAAACATTATATTAAAAGGTTTTTTTTCCACAACTTTTTTGGGTTCAATCTTTAAAGCAACTTCCACCCTAATAGAAAATATCAAAAATGTAATCATTTTCAGGATTTTAACCCTTTAAATGCCATTTTGAATACATGAAACCGCTGTTTTGTTTCATGATGAAAACAGAGAAAATGTGTTATTTTCTAAAAAATACATATCTGGGGACTGGCTTTTTATAACAGTCTTGGATATGTCAAAGATTAGCAACGAAATTGATTTTTTTGCATTATTAGTTTTTGCACAAAATCAGATTGAACAAAAAAGTTACAAATTAGTCATTCGGGACAAAAATTTCCACTTCCAAAAACTTTTTGGGGTTAAATCTTTCAATCAACTTCAGTCCTGATCAAAAACACCAAATCTTAAATTATGTTCAGGATTTTAACCCTTGAACTGCCAGTTTGAAAACATCAATTTGCATTTTCTATGAAAAACATGCACAAAAAGGCAGTTATGTTCCATTTAATGAATGTTGGGGGGGGTCGGCTTTTTTTTTTTTAACACAGTCTTGGATATGTCAAAGATTAGCAACCACATTGATTTGAGTGGATTATTAGTTTTTGCACAGAATCAGATTAAACAAAAAAAGTCACACATTAGCCACTCGCGGACAAAAATTTCCCATCCACTCCCATTATAACCACATCTGTTGATCTCTCCGCCATACCGGTATAAAATCATGCATTTTGTAATGTCAGGGTTTTATATTGGAGGAAAATAGTTCAATTTGTCCTTTTTACTCTATATCACCAGATGTGACATTTTACCATTGAATTACATGCTTGTCATTTCTTGGTTTCTTTGCCCGTTGTATAATGGGGCCCTGAGAGGTGTGTGTGTGTGTGTGTGTGTGTGTGTGTGTGTGTGTGTGTGTGTGTGTGTGTGTGTGTGTGTGTGTGTGTGTGTGTGTGTGTGTGTGTGTGTGTGTGTGTGTGTGTGTGTGTGTGTGTGTGTGTGTGTGTGTGTGTGTGTGTGTGTGTGTGTGTGTGTGTGTGTGTGTGTGTGTGTGTGTGTGTGTGTGTGTGTGTGTGTGTGTGTGTGTGTGTGTGTGTGTGTGTGTGTGTGTGGTAGATTTGGTTTACAGCAAGTCGCAGTTTTCACCTCATATCTTTCTTTCTCTCTCTCTCTTTCTCTCACTCCCTCATTCCCAAACTCATACACACTCTTACATATTAAACCTCCTTATACCTTGTATGTGTGTGAGTGATTGTGTGTGAGAATGAGACGGGAGTACCGGTAAGTGTGCTCTCATGGCGTTTTGTTTTTCATTTGTGCTGTTTCATGTGTCTTTGAGGTAAACAGATCTTGCCGAGATAAGTTTGTGCACAGATGGAAGGCTGACAGGCAGGTCGGCCGTCCAGTTATTTTAGCCGGGCCGGCTCAGATGATTGGTCGTGCTTTTTACAGCGCCATGGCTTCCACAGATGAATTTTTGTATGGATTTTTTGTCAAAGCACTTCAGATATTCATTGCTATCGGGATGTTAAGAGCATTCCATGGAATATAACAACAAGTGTATCTCGAGCCGGTTTCTCAAACTTACCTACCCCACCTTTAAGTTAAGTCTTTACATGTAGAGGGAAACATTATACTTCTACTATGTTACATTTATCTGACAGCTTCAAGCACTAGTAGTAACTATCCAAATTAAGCTTTTTTACACAGAAAAAAAACCACAAAATGGGGGGAAATGTGATTTAGGTGGAGATTCTTTGAATTTGTCTTACCAATTGAAAAATAGACATATTTTTTAATATTTTAACACACAAACACAAC
This sequence comes from Pseudochaenichthys georgianus, assembly GCF_902827115.2. Classification (NCBI taxonomy): domain Eukaryota; kingdom Metazoa; phylum Chordata; class Actinopteri; order Perciformes; family Channichthyidae; genus Pseudochaenichthys; species Pseudochaenichthys georgianus. The sequence goes on from NW_027263114.1 coordinate 126,212, forward strand.
TTAAAATGCTATATTTCCTTCTTGTTGTCCTACTATAATAACTTCAATCCTAATGTTTTAACATCAAAAGGTCCATGCTGTGATTACTATACTGTGAACATATGACACTGCCTAGGCATAGTTGCAACTGTGCTGTTGTGTGCAAAAAGCCTGCATAGTAAAAACAATTCTGCTAAAAGTAGGTATTTCATTGTGTTGTTTTGATATAATTGTACCATGCATAAATATTAAAGAGCTATGTTCCTTCTTCAAAGGTGTTTAATGCGAAAACAGCAGAGCTCCTCAGCCATCATCTGGTGGAAATCAAACAGAGCTTCCCCAAAGAAGGGTTTGTGAAACGATACAAAACAATTCCTAAAATATGCACACATTTAGGAAATGTAATCTTATTCATTGTGATACCCTGCCATCTGTTTCAGATGGGTGGAGGAAGACCCCAAAGAAATTCTGCAGTCGGTTTACGAGTGCATGGAGCGCACGTGTGAAAAACTCACCCAGCTCAACATAGACATCTCAAACATTAAAGGTACGCAAGCTCACATGTTACCGATGAGGCCCTTTTCATTTATATCATAGTAAGTCGTTCATTATCTAAACATGTGGAAATGATTGGAATCTGTGCAGCTATTGGAGTGACCAACCAAAGAGAGACCACGCTTGTGTGGGACAAAGAAACAGGGGAGCCCCTCTACAATGCAATAGGTACAGTTGAATGTTATTTGATTTATTATTTCCATTTATATAAGCACTAATCTGTGCCTTTTTAAAGAGTACGTCGCAGACACAATCGTATCGTATTTTAACAGATTTTTGGCTGCTGTGAAATAATGTCGTTTTTCCTTCAGTTTGGTTGGACCTGCGGACTCAATCAACAGTCGAACGTCTAATAAACAAAACTCCAGGAAGGAATAAGAACCACTTAAAGGTAAGCACTTAATATTTTAGCTTTCCATTGACGGGGCACCAGGTACAGTTGGTTTTAGAGAGCACAGATGGACAATGGGCCTCTGGGCTAACATCTGGCTTTTGTCATCAGTAAAATGTTCTACATTGTTCTACATTCTTCCACGGGACAAATGACTCTGTAGTGGTCTCGGTATTTACCGGCTCCAGCCCTGCAGGGATGGAAACGTGCCACACGCTCGTTTTCACCCCCTTGATCCCATTGAGAATGAAATCAAAAATGCCTGAAGGAAAATCTTAAGAGGACGATGCACTGAATATCAACATAACAAAGCTTGAGGATTTTTTGTCTCTGTCCCCCTGCAGCATAAAACAGGGCTCCCAATCAGCACCTACTTCAGCGCGGTGAAACTTCGCTGGCTGATGGACAACGTGGACGAGGTCCATGACGCCGTGGTGTCACATCGCGCTATGTTCGGCACCGTGGACTCCTGGCTCATCTGGGTCGGTAACGGTGTGGATGTCATTAAAATGTGCACATGGGATGAAAAAAAACTGACCATTGGAGTGTGTTTGCGATGGATTTCCAACAGTGTTTGACTGGCGGGAAGTCTGGCGGCGTCCACTGCACAGATGTGACCAACGCCAGCAGAACCATGCTGTTTAACATCCACACTCTGGACTGGGACCCAGAACTCTGCACGTATGGCACCTACTTTCCATGGCCTTACATCTCACTGTACTGCCTTTTCAATTTTAAGAATAGCACTGAAAAGGGTAAGAGAAGCAGAATTGTCCTCGTTATTCATTGGCCTTTCCTCTGATTTCCGTCAGATATTTTGGTATTCCCATGGAGATCTTGCCAAAAGTGAGGAGTTCTTCAGAAATCTATGGCCTCATGGTAAGGACACATAAATACAAATTCAAGACTACTTATATTTACCCTATAATGGGTGTTTTAATTAACCATGTCGCATGCCACAGATTTAAGCCGATGTCATGCATAAAGGTTGTCTGAAAAAGTATTTGTAGGGGTTTTTTGTGAGCCATTGTCTCTCTTCTCTCACTGGTAGAAATTATGTTCTAGCCGGGTAAGTAACACTCGCCATTTTAACCCGTCCCGCTTCGCCGTGGCCAAAGCACACACACACCATCACACAGTGCATTTCCAACATTCATCCAAAGGCTCATGATTTATTAGCTACAAAGTTAACTTAGCCTTATTGCTGATTGTAAATGTTTAAACGGGTCAGATTTGAGTCACATTGGGGTCACTAACTATTTACTAACCAGGTACATTTTCTCCTGCGTACTTTGCCAATGATCTATGAGGCTTCATTGTTTGTAATGCTTATTGTTTTGGTATTCCTGCCCGCATTTCGGTTGCTTTTATATCTCCAGATGTAGCAGTCAAGGCTCTCAATATCATATGTACGTTAGGGACTACAATGGATCTGACCTATGGGAGCTAAACAGACAAATATCCTTAAGGAATGAAAGTGAATATTTGAGGAACTCCCTCTGAACAGGGATTTTAGTCTTTGCAGACCATTCACATGCACACAAACCTATATAACACACCGAATGGACAGCAGAGACATGAGTGTACAAAAAACAAGATTGACCAAGTTTTATCTTGAATTTGAACCCAACACACACACATTATGGTATGCGTGATCGCTGCATTGGAAATGTACTAGATGCTCCCAGCCCCCCCCCCCGCCCCTATCATTGCTTCTCGTGGCATGCCATTGGCCGGCCATCTTCCTCTGCAAAGTCCTCAAATCTCTTCACTCTTGGGCACACGCTGATTCCACCAACCTTATTGTTCTGTCTTCATGAGAACACGAGTAGGAGTGAAGACATTTCAATGTAAATGACTATTGCTGTTCACGCTCACTGTTACTTTCTGTACAAAACAAAGTGGCAGTGTGTGTTTGTTATTTGGCTTCCTGTAGTCAAATAATGAGGAGTCCTCCCTCTGTTTTCAGTTGTGTAGCATGTAGCTCATAGTGATTTGTTTCTGTTGAATTAGTTCAATTCATTTCATAATAAACAGTAAATATATGTCAACACATGTTGGAATGCTCTTTTAATGTGTCGTACACAGTTCCCTTATTAAACATGTTTTTTTTGTTGGCAGAAATGTGGAGCCCTCTCAGGGATCCCCATCTCTGGGGTAGGTTCATCTCTGTTCTCCTTTCCAGTATTGTCCATGTCGTTTTAATGCTTGAAAGGTATTTGAGCAATTTGCAAAGCTTCCACCTGATGGGTTTATGTGTGATTTTTAAAAACAGTGTTTAGGGGATCAGTCAGCGGCGCTTGTTGGACAGATGTGTTTCCAGGAGGGGCAGGCGAAAAACACGTGAGTCATTTCCGCATTAACATGTCTAAAAACGACTTGTCTCATGTTATAGGTATTCTCTTAAATGTTTTGTTTGCGTTATAAATCCTGCTGAAAGTTTGCTTCCTGATGTGTTTCAGGTATGGCACTGGCTGCTTTCTCCTGCGAAACACTGGACCTAAGGTACAATACGTCGGATAGATTTGAACAGTTCGCATCCCTTCAAATATCGCAGACACACACTGGCATTTCTCTCTTTGTGTTTTTTTCGTAGCCTGTCATGTCCGAACACGGCCTTCTGACCACTGTGGCGTACAAACTTGGCCGCGACCAACCTGCGTGTTACGCACTGGAGGTACAGAATCTTAAATACACACATTTTCACCACATTATTCAATCATACTTTTGTGTTATTCTGGTGCTTTTTCCAAGGGCTCTGTAGCCATTGCAGGCGCTGTGGTTCGTTGGCTGCAGGACAATCTGGGAATCATCAAATCCTCCGAAGAGCTCGGTACGTGCTGAAATTTGACAAGCAATAATGAAATGTTATTGTATCTTGATCTTTGATTGGTTGAATCTTCATATTTAAGAATCAAAGTTGGTGATATCTTACCTGTCTATGTATTGCAATGTATTCCTGTTTGTGTTTCCCCGCTGCAGAGCAGTTTGCAGCGTCAGTCGGCACTTCCTACGGCTGTTACTTTGTTCCTGCCTTTTCGGGCCTCTACGCACCGTACTGGGAGCCCAGTGCAAGAGGGTAAGAAGAAGACACAAAGTCAGATCAGTGTCTAAAATCCTTCACCGTCCTTACTCTCCGTTCCCTCGATACTCTCTGACAGGATCATCTGCGGGTTGACTCAGTTCACTAATAAGTATCACGTGGCGTTCGCTGCACTGGAAGCTGTGTGTTTCCAGACACGGGAGGTAAGCACACGAATGCATATTGTGTTCCCACACTTTTCACTTTTCACACTGAAAGGTGCTCAATTTCCCAAAACTATGTCAACACACTCGTCTAATACATACTCAATGTAGCAATCTGTTTGGTAGATTCGTATATATTTTTAATTTAGATGTACCGTACTTTTCGGACTATAAAGCGCACCTGCATATAAGTCGCAGCAGCTAAATTGTCCGTCTGTCTTGCTCTCGTTCTGTCTCTCGGTTCCACTTTTACTTTGGCGCGTGACCTGTCTCACTCTTTTCCGGCCTCCAGCTTTTCCTGCTGGAGCCCGCCGCTTAGAGGTGGCGGGCGCGGACCGGTCATAGAGCCCATAGAGTTAAAGGTGGTTAATTGTACCTGTAAAATCCATAGATTTAGGAGGTTCCCTAGTGGCCGTTAGCTGTACAAAGAAAATGGGGGAAAAAGTTGCGGCTCATAGTCCGAAAAGTACGGTAGATATTTGTGTGATAGCTGTTTTTCTGTTTTCTTTGAAGATCCTGGACGCTATGAACCAGGACAGCGGTATTCCCCTCACCCAGCTCCAGGTGGACGGAGGGATGACGTCCAACAAGCTGCTGATGCAGCTGCAGGCCGACATCCTCTGCATCCCTGTCGGTAAGATCCTTTTATCATAGTTTTCAATAGGGTGATGCTAAACGGGAAACTGTTGCGTGGGTGCGGAAAACTCAGAAACTCTGGCAGTAGGTCGGTGGACTTGCATACATACGACAAAAGGTTTTGGTGCCATTTTTATCAACATAAAAGTCCTTTTCTAGCCTGCATCAAACTGTGATGGTGCTACACTGAGCATTACTACCAGCTGCTGGCATAAAGTGGAATAGATGACACACTGAATAACAAACACTAGAAAAGGAATAGAAATTGCAGCTTTTGGAAATGTACGTATTTTGGTCAACATGCAATATATTTGTTGTGTTTGTCCCATGAATATGTCCATAAAGATGCATCAACTTGTTTTCTTACCCGTAACCATGGTGTTGATTGTGCTTTGCAGTGAAGCCGTCCATGCCTGAGACCACCGCTCTGGGCGCAGCGATGGCAGCGGGGTCAGCCGAGGGGGTGAGCGTGTGGAGTCTGAAGCCAGAGGACCTGAGTGAAGTCACCTCTGAGAAGTTCGAGCCTCAGATCAACCCTGAAGGTACTGACTTCTGTCACACGGAGAGAAGCACACGTCTCCAGGAGCGGAAATGTAAAAGCTTGTCTTTCTATCTGCAGAGAGCGAGTTCCGCTACGCTCGATGGAAGAAGGCGGTTCAGAAATCCATGAACTGGGAGACCACGGAGCCGGTCGGCAACGGAAACGGTGAGCAGGAACCACACTATGAGCTAGGGCTGGGCGATATATAAATATTGTATCCATATCATTATATGAGACTAGAAATTGGCTTAGATTTTTGATATGGCCAATACAAATGTCAGTATACGAACAAACCTGGTTATTATTCATTCAAATGTTATGTCGCAAATATTTTTTTGTTAAAGCACTGATTGACATAACTAAATGCGATATTGTAGATATCATGGTATGTTGTAGAAAATAATGTGATATATGAACTGTCTCCAAATTGCCCAACCCAAAAAGGAACCAAATTCAGACTCTTGTGACCCATGTCAGGAGAAATATTTTTAGAACCATGATCAGAAAACTCAAGTGCTCACCTTCAAAGTGGACCAGAATACTGGATCCCTTTCTAAAACAGTTTTTTATAGTTTTCAAAGCATGTGAGGCCTAACGTGCAAGTACACAACCTTTCCAATACACCAGATGATTTGTAAATGATTGATTTTGTCTGAATAAATCTGTGCCAGACTTGGCTAAAAGACAAACTCGGTTGGGACGTACCTCAAAACTAAATCTTGAAAAAAGGACTTCATCAATCAATCAATCAACAATAACCAACTGGTACGGATTTGTCTTTGTCTGCTGACCAAAAGGTGAAGCTAGCATCTTCAGCAGCGTCCCCCTGGGCTTCTACATCATCGGCAGCATTCTGATGTTAGTCGGTGCCAAATACCTCGCAGGTCAGTGTGTGCATGAAGCATTCTCTGTGTTCTCTGTGCACAGGTGTGACATGTGGTTAATACAGTTGAAAACGAGTAAAAGATCTTAATCTTCTTCATGCTTTTTTTCATCAGGCAACAACTAAGCTCCAGGGGGCATTTGAGCAAAGAGGAACCGTCTGGACCACCACCTGTCCTCTCGGGTGCTTTCTTTTCCCAAAAAGGCATTACAGGAAGATGGCTATAGTTTGGAATAACTAACCGAACTTTATTATTTGTTATTGTTTTTATCTACAGCACACATGGGTGCATTGGAGATTAATTTAAGTGTGCATGCAGTATTCTCTTTTTTTCCCTCTGTTGACTTGGTATGAATTTCTGAAATTATTTATGTAGAAACTCCACCGTAAGGTACTTCAGGTTGTCGTCAAAGAGAAACTCACTGTCATACGCTATTTCTTTGTTGTGGCAGAGCACTTTATTTAATTTTTGTTTGTTAGGTGTGCACTAACAGAGTCTAAGTTATTATTTTTACATCAGTTGGTATTGAAATGAAAACAAAGGTGAGGGGGTGAAGGTTGCTCTTTGGGGAAAAGTGACTTTTCTGTACATACTGTAATAATTTTAAACAGGAAAAATGTATCGTGTAATGGGCAAACATGCCATGGAGGGCAAAAGCTAATTCTTTTTTTGATATGTGTTGGAAAAGAATATATGAAGACATGGAAACAAAGAGTGTATATTTCTGTCAATTGCTTCCAAAACCACCTAGATCCTACATTCAACCAAACGGCAACAGCTGTTCATAAGTGGTTCATTTTGTCGACTAAAACGATTGAAAATGGACTGAAATGTTCCCCAAAAACGTTAAGCTGACTTCCACTGCAGGCAAAATATTCAAATGCAAAAATGTATTGTGCATCCGTAAAGATAACTGCCTTCCAAGAAGTGAATTGCACTAAGATTAGTGCCACATGTGCAATTCTGTTTGGATTGCATTTTCGCCTAAATAATGTATTTCAATTTAAAGGGAGGTTTTTTTAATCAGAGGCACTTACATTCTAGGCCTCTTAGTCATAGTTTGAAGAGTTAATCTTAAGGAGGCGTCTATTTATCTGTTGCCCAGCCTTCATCCTGTTTGTCTTCTCTTGGGATCTGAGTTGTACTTGCTCCATACTTCATGAGGTTATTTGCTTAACTGAAAAGTGTAACTACAACTGCACACAAAGTGCTCTTTTGGATATAAACACAATTGAAATCACTTCAAATTAGAGAGACAGACCTAAAATGCTAGAATGTATAAAACCAAGACCTTTTAAACTGTGAAACTGTTGATTGTGATGATGAATTGTTACATATGGAACAATGAAAATGTGTGTGCACAGTTGGCCAGTGTCATTCCCTACAACTCATTCACAGAACTGTAAAGGAAATAAAAGTACTGCTGGGTTAGAAGAAATGAAACGGTGTGTGTGGTTCTGTAGAGAAACAGGTTTTATGGAAGAGTAATTGTCACGGAAATATGAATATTGTGCAAATTGAATTAAAAACAAAAGATATAACACTTTCATCATACATGACACCCATGTCTATAATGCATTATGCTCTGCTTGTAGCGGTACATCATTATAGCATCAAGTCCTGATACATATTCATAATGAATTGTAACTAATGAAACATTTTATAAGGTCAAATTTCATAATATAACAACTATATAAAAAGGAACAAAGGTGAGTGAGTAGCCAGCTATTAGGAATTATTATAGCATAAACAAAGTCATAAAACGTGTGTGTGACAGAACTTGGGAAGGCTTCCAATGTCTGCTAATCCGTTCTCACTTCTTTAATAACAGAAGTTTTCTGTCTGTGCCAACACAACAAGCTGGTGTTTTTTTTGGACTGCAGCCAAGCGTAACCTGCTTTTCTTGAGGGTTATATATGGGCAACACACCCGAGCTGATACAAGGGGAGTGGTCAGTGCCAACAACACACGCATGTTAGTCAACTCGTGCTCTTTCACTAGTGTAGTCTTCCACCTCTACAACACGGAGGCTTCAGCCTGCGGGTCCTCACTCTGTAGAACCTGAGAAGTAAGTAAGTGTTACCACTCATTTACTCTGTTTGCTTTTAAATGTCACTTGTCATTATAAAAAGCATTGTGTGCTTTATGGAAAACTAGCAGAGAAATGTTGTTTACAAATATAAAACTAATGCTTTCACTTTGCTAGAAGGACTTTTCTATCTGATCTGCAGTTGAGTTACTCATTGACTTATAAAGGCTGTATTGTACCGTGGTTTTGCAACACATTTGCATATTAACTGAACCTTTGTGCCGTGTTTTTCCGCTGAATAAATGGACTTTAAACTCACTTGAGTTTGTTATATTGTGATTAATATGAACATACTTTTTGTAGAGCAGAATTGAATTTCTATTCTTTAAAAAAAAAGCACATCCTCATTTGAGCATCAGCTTACAATTAAATGGGAAAAACATACTTTTTGTCAAATGAGACGACTGAATTCACCCTATAGGATTAGCTCTATGGTTTATTTTTTAAATGTTTAGGACATTTATTTTGAACTTAAGTTAACTCACTTTTGGAACCTGTGAAACCAGGAAGTAGATCCAGGTGTTTCGCAGCGGTTGTTCCTCAATCTGTTGTTGAGTCAGTCTTTTTTTAAATTGTATTATCACACCCTGTGTTTGACACTTCTGCTGTGCTGACAGACACACTTTGCTTTCCAGGTTTATTGGACAAGGGCAAAGTCCAGTAAAAAAAAACTCCTTACACATGTTGGATCCGAGAAGGAGCGAGTTTCTACCAATGGGGGCCAACTTCAACCAGAATCCAGGTCAGATTCAATTATAAGATCCATGAAAGAATGAAAACCACACACATACTTCTTTTATCTGCTTGTTCCTGAACATTTGATGCATTGCGTTGAGTACACAGGGGAATGAGGAAGTATTTGTGTTGTGTTTGTCCCACTCGACATTAGAGAACACTTCACACTTGACTTTAACCTTCTGGCGAAAGACGAATTTTTTAGACCCAAAAGTAAACACGTGATATCCGTAAAATGATAAACCACATTTTTACTACACACTTTCTACATTTGATTAACTCTGTATTTGAACAGGATACGTTTAAGTTACATGTATTGCACTTTAATATAATCTTTTGCTACTTATCACTTTATATTCCACATTCAGATACATTTCATATATAACAGACTTACGTTCTGTAATAGTCCTTTATGCTATATGCAGGTCATGGAGAGTAATAAGGTATCCGTAGACCTTTGTATGAGGCATCTTTATTTACTTAACAGGTCTTCAGCCATGATTCATACATGCGTCCTAGATGCGGGTTTACAGTATCACTCCGCAGCCGCACCCCATCAGTAATGTCCTGATGGTATATGTGCGCGGCACTATACACGTTCTTCATTGTTTGTATGCTCTATAAAGGTCCCTGAATACATTTGATTGGTTTATCGATTTTCTAGGTCTGGTCATTTCGAGTTTTCTCTTCTGTGTTTGTGTATCATCTGCAAAAACTAGATGATACAAACTATTATTATATATTACCCAGGGTTGCCAACTTCGGGTACCTGGCTGGAGTGAGATTTTGATATCATGGGTTTAATTACACATATGCGCACTAAATTGTTCTACTAAATGACTGCTGTCGTGTCAGCAGCGGGACCTTAGTATATATACAATATATACAAATACACAATATTGGACACAGACTATAAAGGGCACACAGTTTCATTCACTAATGAAAGTCAAACACATGTTTGTTTCCACTGTTTTATTGTGTGCATGTCACGATAAGCAATTAATTGACTTATCGTACGATAAATAAAAATGAACTCGATAAATTGCCATTTACATGAGGATGTGACTGGCAGTTTGAAAGGATGTACTTGAATTATTAATATATATTATCATTATGTCAGTAGTCTAATATGCTCATACAACGGTGCCAACAATATTATCGTTTATCGCAATAATTTTCGGGAAAATGTATCGTGAGAGACATGAAACACACACACACAAATAAATCTACAGACTTACTCCAAACTGCCAAACATTAATTAACACACTCTCACTCTCATATACTCTTTGACTCTATGTTGGCCTAGTAGAACAATAAGCAGCAAACTTTTACTTTTTTATCATTTCTACTGGTTCTTAGATCTGCGCATGCGCAATACGGGTCGGCAGTTGCGAGAGAGTATTTTTGTTGGGTAATCTATGGTAGGGCTAACCCATACAGTGGTGGGGCTTAAGTCAGTATTTGCAATGTAATTACATACACGCTCCCCTTGACAGTGAAACGCCACGCGTGAGGTTTAGATTATTCCCCTGTCTCAATCCAAATGGAACTGTATGAAATAAAAAGGCACATTTGTCTTGTAGTAAATAAAAAGGGCGACCTGGAGCCAATCCTGCAATTTACCCACAGGTGAAAGAGTTGACATGCTGAAAATCCAACCCCTGCAGGCAGGCCCGCCTTAACCTGCCATCAGGCCCTGGGGCTGATAGGTTTTGTAGGCCCCCTATTTAAACAACAAATGAAAGTCATTTATAGCCTCGGCAGGCTCTGTGATCGCACTTCTCCACTCTGCTCTGCGCGCCTGGTCCTCTCCTCCAGATGAGTGACGTATCGGGCCTCCCTCATGTATTTGTCCGGTTGCCGTTGGCTCCCCTCCACGTAGCAAGTCCTCGTCGTCCTCCCATCTCCTCCAACAGATAATGTCCCTCCTGTCTGTTTTTCCTCTCCCGCTACTCCATCGCTATCAGAACCAGACGGCCTACTTGGCTCCGAGGCCCCGCGGCCGGCACCGCTGCCGCTCGGTACAGAACTCATCTGTCCTTCCTCCTCATCCTGGCCTACAGGTTTAAAATAACCTGTAAGCTTCGGCATTTTTTGTAATAGCTGCTTGTCTCAATTGTCACAATTTCCTTTCCCGAGCGTCACTCTCAAACTTTTTCTTCTCAAACTTTTTCTCCTAAACAACCTTCATCTGTCACTCAATCACTTGCAATTTGAATAAGTCACATGTGAAACATATTCTCATTCTGATTGGCTGTTAAGTGGTGCCCACTGACTGTTTCGGAGTCATCATGTTTGAGAAAAATCTCTGGATTCCATCGATCTGATTGATTAGCGGAGCAAATGATCAAAATACTACGGAGGGAAGATATCTTCGTTTGGATTACTGGTCTGGGGGAAGCTCGCGAGTGTGTGTGTTTGTGTATTTTTGCGTTTGTGTGTATTGTGTTTGTTTCCCGGGGAAAACCCTCACGAGAAACACAGGCTGTTGTTATGCCTGCTGTGACGTCAAGTTACTCCGTTCTCCGCTTGTAATTATGCCGAAGCTTCAATGTTGTATTTATCATCTGAATTTGCCGAAACAATTTTAATATTCTGAAAGCCAAGACTTTGTTTATTTGAAACCAGATGAAAACAAACTGTAACGGACCCTGCCGTGTTATCTATGATTACTATACGCCTTACATTCATAATGTCAGCCGGAGGGAGGGGGAGTGAGTGGCGAGTGAGAGCTGTCATCTTCCCTTTACAAGCTTCAAACATTTATTTATCGTGTGATTTTGGAAATAAAAGTTTCATATTCTGAAAGCCAAGACTTTGTTTATCTAAATGTTTTTTAAAAACATCCGAAATCATTTTTTTTTTTTAATTACTTTTTTATTGGCTCATGATAGGCCCCTGATCTCCGTAGGCCCCTGGGCTTCAGCCCAGGTCAGCCCGTGCATTAAGGCGGCCCTGCCTGCAGGGGGATCTGGGGAAATACTCCCCCATGAGATTTTTTTAAATACTAACATAAAATACACATTCTGGTACTCTCTTGAGAAGAAAAATAAATACATATATTACTACACGACATATTTAAACAAATGAATGCCATTTTAGTTTGTTCTTACTGTGTTCTGAAAGCTGAACCTGCTGCTCCTCACAGAGAGAAGAGGGAAGAGGCTGTGTGAATGACTTTACATTGTGGATAAGGGTGGATAGCCCCCATTGTTCTGTGTGTCAAATGAAAGACAGCCCACACACCTATCAATCATCAAACCGTGGGGTCTTATTTCATTACGTGTTGATTTCTATCAACACGTAATGTTGTATCGATGTATATAGAGATGTACTACAGCAAAAGTATTCTCCGTGGGGACTTCCTGCAACAACACCACGCGGTTATCTTGATTCTGATTGGCCAGAAGACATTATCAAAGATGTTCTATAGAGAACCGCAGTGACGCGTCCTAAAACCCGGAAGTAAGTTAGCATTTGTAGCACTTCCGGTTCCTTCGTCAAAAAAGAAATGTATTTTCTCCATAGGGTTTTGGAAAATAGCTCGAAATAAGGTCTGTGGTTGACACAAATTTAAGAGATAAATCACGTTTTGTTCTACGACAGTAGATACATCAGCAGTGACCCCACTGGTGATTTGTGAAGAGTTTACGTGTCTGAAAAACGATGGTTGTTACCGAGTGGCTGAATAGGACTACAGAAATGGTCGAGTCCGTTGTACGTCATTACGCCTACACACGTAAACACTCCCGCTAAGTTTGTTTTCCCCTTTGTTCTGCTTGAAAGCAAGTACCTGCCTATCTTTAGTAGCCTATCTGTAGTCTCTTTAGTATCTGTATATCTATATCTTACCATTAGAATCTCTATTTTTGAAATGGTCATTTTTAACACCGTAGTTTTATAAATTATAGAACAATTAATTACCAGTGTTTTCCAATTTTACTCGGCAGTTCGTTTCGTTGGCTAACGTTAGCTAAAGCTAGCGCTACTAGTTAGCTACGAGAAGACGATCACTACGTGACAAAAGTTTTCAAAACCGTTTCTAGTCTTCGGTATTCTTGTTTTTGGCGTGAGAATAGTTTGGGCAGCGTGAGAGCGTGAGATTGAGCGTGTGTCACACGCCAGATGCGTGAGGGTTGGTAACCCTGTATTACCTGACTTTTTTTAAACCTGTTTTTAAATGATACACACAAAAGAGAAAACAATTTACATCTGACTCAGGATTACCTGATTTTCTCGTTTCTCCCTATACTTACTTACACTAACAGGGACAATTCCATTTTCTGGAATTTTAATCAACAATTTCTTCAGCACTTTGACTTGAGCAAACTAGAGTCTGTCTCACCCATGTTTGTTTGCCCAATACGTTGAATGCATGTATGCTTTTGAGGATTGTTAAACAGGCCTTTTCTTTCTCTCAGGCTTCCTTATCGCTGATCCCAGGCCCCCAGAATACGCCTACGCCATGCACAAGAAGACTGTGAAGGAATTGCTCATGATGAGGCGCTTTGTAAGTCACAGCAACATGACAAGACATGTTTAAGACAGCTTTAAAGCAAGTGTTAATGTAGGGTTTGTTTTTTCCCCAGGATATGTTGCAATCAACTTAATTGCGTTTTATCAAATGTTACATGTTATTTCTTCTAGTTTTGATTATGAGGAAGTTCCTTCAGTATGAGGAAGAGGATAAGCATTCCTCCACAAGGGAAAGTTGTTAGTATACAAATGCAGGCAGGGGCAAATGTGTCTTCAGTATGAGGAAGAGGATAAGCATTCCTCCACAAGTGAAAGTTGTTAGTATACAAATGCAGGCAGTGGCTTCTTTGTCTTCAAAATCCCCTAAAATACATTCATACGCTTCTCTTTAAGAAACAGAACTGCCAGCAGGACGACAAAAACTTCATCCATGAATTCAAAACTGCAAAGTCTGAAGCAATTGATGTCGACGTGAGCCCTCAGCTGTTTGGCCCTCCAGAATACCCCCATATAAGTAATGGTTTTCCTGAAAATGGCCACACTTCCCCTCAACAACTGCAACATCCCACTCCTGCTGATGGAGGGAAGCTCACTTTATTTGACTGGCAGATCCAGCAGCAGGCGCAGAGGCTCGGGGGGGCTTCTCCTGAGCTGCTCAGCATGCAGGACGCCGATGGAGACACGTAAGTATTGATGAAATAGCTTAAATGTGTGCATATTCAAAAACATATCCTACATGGCTTCCTTCTCTAAGGAATATTTTTATTTTCGCTAGTCATATCGTAAAGTATTTTTAGGAGAATTCAAAATATGAAGAAATGATTGACTTGAACATTTTTTTATATTGGTTTTATAAAGTCATGAATTAATGAGAGCAGTCAGAAAAAAAGTTGTAATATTATGATGATAAGTTATTAATAATATTTAAAGAAAATAACTGTTAAAATATATCATTTGTGATACAATTAGAATGAAGTCATGATATGAGGAATAAAGTTGTCATTTATTATTTCCCAAAGGTATTTTGTTGACCTTTGGCATTCAAGTCACTCTATTCTATCCCAATAAATATTATAATTCTGCCTTGACACAAATCCTAAGCAAATTAACCTTAACATTATGGACGTAACGTGCATGTGAATTTATTTTTGATTGCTCTTTTTCTTTCCCAACGGCCAGAGTCCTTCACATAGCAGTAGCACAAGGGAGGCGAGCTCTGGCTTATGTGATCGCTGCCAAAATGTCTCAATGTGGCTCTCTGGACATCAAAGAACACAATGGGCAGGTACAAACACTGAAGTAGCTTATCTGTGTTCATCACACATCAAATGCAGATGAGTAAAGCGATGACCTTTGTTAACAGACGGCTCTACAGATAGCAGCTGCCACCAACCAGCAGCTCGTAGTCCAGGACCTGCTGGTGCACGGGGCTCAGATCAACACCAGGGACCTGTGGGGCCGCTCCCCTCTGCATCTGTGTGCAGAGAAAGGACATTTTCTCACCCTGCAGGTGTGAAATAACTGAAAATGCATAACACTGTTGCAGCAGTGTCATCTCGATGCAATTAATAATAACAGTTTTCATTTCAAATTCATAACGTTTTATCCCTTGTGCTTTTTTTCTGACCTATTTTCAACACATGTATTTCCACAGAGCATCTGCAGGACCCTAAAGGTGACTGGTCAGCAGGTGGATACTGAAATGTTCAACTATGATGGTGAGTATGTTTTATTGAAGTTTAAAGCTGGTTTGGAGGGAGTGTCCTTCTGATTTAATCCTGCTGTTCTCTGTCTTACAGGTTTAACTCCATTGCATGCAGCTGTCTTGTCTCACAACGCTGTGGTTAAAGAGCTGAGGACTCTGATAAATCTGTGCTCCTATATGGCAAAGGAGCTGGCGCAGAGGGCACACATGTACGTCAAGTGTATCAAGACTCTCCTGCTTACGGGAGCCTCCAGTGGGACCAAGGTAACTATTCAAATCATTTGACTTTGGTACATGTCACACTTGTCGCATCACTTTGAAGCTTGCATTGTTTTGTGCAGGATCAAAAAAGTGGAAGGACGTGTCTTCTCATGGCTGCCGAGGAGGCCAACGTGGAGCTGTTCAACATTTTCCTGGACCAGTCGCAGTCAGCTGTGAATGTTAAGGTTAGTCATTGTATTTGCAATCAAAGGGAAACTCACTCTCACACACACACACACACACACACACACACACACACACACACACACACACACACACACACACACACACACACACACACACACACTGCACGTTATTTAATGTACGGTTCTGTACGTTTCAGACATTCAGCGGCAACACGGCCCTGCACATCGTCAGCTCTTTGCAAAATCATAAACGTCAAGTGGAAGCTGTGAAGCTGCTGATGAGGAAAGGTGCGGACCCCGGGGCCAGGAACTTTGAAAATGAACTGCCGTGTCAGCTGGTGCCCAGAGGACCCACTGGGGAAAAGGTAATTCTGATGCCTTCAAACAAGGGCAATAATAGGTTGTTTGTTTATTAAGTAGAAGTGTGTAGAAGTGTAAGTTGTCGAAACATCTAATTATTAATTGCTGATCTGATTTCTTTATTGTTTTTCAGGTGCAGCAGTTGCTGAAAGGAAATATTTACATGCTTAAGTGAAGCTCAGAAACACTGTCAGTCAGACAGTCCAATCTATTATTATATTATTTGCCAAAAAAGGCAGATGCTGGTTGTTTCGGTGAAACATGCTTATTGTTCATTACCATGTAATGCTCAAGGAGAAAGTGAGGGGATGAATTTATTTTTATTTTGTTTATTAACACTAAGGATTGGGAATATGCTCTGTAAATCAATATTTGTTTTGGGTGATTTATGATTATTTCTGAGAAGTTTTTATAGTTGTGGGTGTTTTCTTTCTTTTAATAAAACAGTTTTTTAAGAGATTTTAGTTCTTTGGTTAAGTGAAAGAGTTTTTTTATTATTATGTGTAATGTGTATTTGTAAAGCGCTTTGAGCATCTGGAAAAGCGTTATAATAAATGTAAGGAATTATTATTATTATTATATTTTGAAATCAATTAGTTAACATGTTTGGTATTTTAAAATGTTCCATTTTGGTGTTTTTATTTTAAAATTCTTCATGCATTTCCTCAAATGTTTAATATTGCAGTTGAACAGTTTGTGTGTTCATACTCTGTGTTAACGAGCCCTAAAAACCTGTATTGGGAAATAAAATGACGTGCAATAAAGTTTAAGAGGTGATTGTTTGTATTACATTATGTGTCACTCTCCAGCGTACTAAGATCAGCCTACTAAGAACATTTGAATGCAAACTTGCTCAATGCTAATGTGACTTTTTTGGCTCAGCTCCTAAATGAAAGCCTTATTTCACGAGTTGCTCTTATTGCACACTAGCTGTATTTATGTAGCACTGCCTGTCAGATGGATTAGCTCAGTGTGATGAAGAAGCCCTCACAAAGCATGAGGTTGTGAGTTCAACTCCCACAGTGAGCAATATGTTTATCAATTTAGCGTTAGATCCAATTCCCACAGAAGAAGAACAGACGTGTCCCTGTGACTGTGGAGTGTGTTCAGTCACATAGCTCAGAGCGGAGATGTGTGGTCTGTGGAGCTGAGGCTGAGTGTCTGGTTCCTGCTTGGGTTGACCACAAAGACATTTACTTTGAAAGGCTATTATATTGTTTCTATGAGATTTCATAGCTCATGGACTTATGAGGATGCTCAGTAGAGCTGATGTTGTGTGTTCGATACTTAGGTTTTTAAGGTCCAACACCCGGAATAAATGAGTCCAACATGCAGAGGTTGTGACACAAACTCTACCAGAGACCTCATATCTGATAACTCAGAGAGACACAAGACTGTCCTGAAGCACTGAAGCCTTAGGTTCGATCCTCATGAAGTGCAGTGATTTTTCCAAATACAACACCCACCCAGTAAAAATGTGTTTTGAAGTCCAAGCCCCAAAGTGTAGAATCAGGTTACCAAGCGACACAGAGTCAAACCAGGACAAATGGCTCACAGGGATAAACCACAGCCTTGCCAGGTTGAGCTGAGGTTGTGGGTTCGATCCCCGTGAGGTGCAGAGACTTTTGGAAGTTTAACACCCAAAGTGCAGAATTAGATTACCAAACAAAGGGTTATTGTCCCAGGTCAAATGGCTCACTGGGATAAAACACTGCCAGTGTTAATAACCCTAACCCTAACCCCGTGAGGTGCATAGATTTTTGGAAGTCCAAGCCCTGGTGGTGGTGCAATTCCGTTACATACTATGCTGTGACTTTCTTCACATTGACTTTGTTTCACAACCCCTACCAAGAGACAGTCTCTACCAGAAAGGTGACAGAGTGCTCAGGTCCTTTAGCTCAGAGCGATATGAGAAGGATCAGAAGACCAGAGGTTGTGAGTTTGATTCTTAGAGGGAGCAGTGATATTAAACAACAACACTTTTTTTACATCTCCTTTTTGAAACAAAGTCTTGGACAGTTGGACAAAGACTGTCTCCGATCTGATAGCTCAGAGTGATGCTACGCGGCTCAGGTGAGCTGAGGTTTAAGGTTCGATCCCCATGAGGTGCAGGGGTCTTCTGGAGTCCAAGACCCGAAGTGTGGAATTAGATTACCAAGCGCAGCATGTACGGGCCAGGGCCAATGGCTGACTGGGATAAAGCACTGCCTTGAAGACTGGAGGCTGTGAGTTCAATCTTCTTTGTTTCCACTGGTTTTCAGGTAAAACATCCAAAATGAGGTGAAGAAGAGTTCTTCATTTAAAAATGTTGGAGGCACAATTATGTGACATACTTACAAGGACAGTTTTTTTCAGATGGACTGCACTATGTCTTATTTTATTTCCTTTTTTACATTTGTATTTGTCACATAATCTACCAAACAACAGTCACTGTCTCAATTTGATAGCTCAGAGTGATGCTAGGCTGCTCAGGTGAGCTGAGGTTGTGGGTTCGATCCCCGTGAGGTGCAGAGACTTTTGGAAGTTTAACACCCGTGCAGAATTACATTACCAAACCAAAAAGCACTGTCCCAGGGCAAATGGCTCACTGGGATAAAGCACTGCCTTGAAGACTGGAGGCTGTGGGTTCAATCTTCTTTGTTTCCACTGGTTTTCAGGTAAAACATCCAAAATGGTGTGAAAAAAACAGAGAGAAGAGTTTTTCATTTATAAATGTTGGTGGCACAACTGTATGACATACTTACAAGGATAGTTTTATTGGATGCACTGCACAATAACTTGTTATTTCCTTTTTTACATTTTCATTGTTACATAATCTACCAAACAACCTGAGACTTCCACAAATGAAACAGCTTAGTGCGATACAAAGCTGCTCAGGTGAGCAGGAGTCTTGGGTTCGATCCTCATGAGGTCCTTGCATTTTACAGTTTACACTTTTTTCACAGTCTAACCATCCAAAGTAGAGAATGACTTTACCAAATGAGATGCAACAGTCACTGGTCAATTGGCTCAGAGGGATAGGAGACGGGTTAGAAAGCCTGAGGTTGTGTGTTCGAGTCCTCGTGAGCTATAGTGATTTTTAAAGTGCTTTACTCAAAATGAAGAAGATAAATGCGCCCGGAGCACAGGTCTTCATGTACATGTGTTGGTGGCCGGATTGGGTCTGTTCTCGGCATTAAGGCGCCCGTGCCGAGTTCAGGTCCGCTGCTTAGCATGTACGGGGTTTGAGACTCGGAGTAGCTGAGTTAGTCATACTAAGTGAGGCAGGTAGTTCATAGTAATTGAGGCAGGTAGTTCAAAGTCAGGCAGTAAGCATAGGAGAGGCAGGTAGCGTAGGATAAGAGAGGCAGGTAGCGAAGAGTAGGCGAGGCAGGTAGCATAGGATAAGAGAGGCAGGTAGCGTAGGATAAGAGAGGAAGGTGGTGTAGGACAGCAGAACGAGTAGATCAGGATAAAAAAAAAAATAGCAGAACAATTTTTGTGTGTGCTTTTTTCAGATTTTTGCTTCTTTTAGTCCTGAAAAGCAGCACCGCAGCCGCAGGAGGGATTCGAACCCTGGCATCTAGGATTCTTCCTGGCTCACTGTGCACCTGCCCAACCAGGTGAGCCACTGGGTCATACAAAGAAGGAAGGTTTAAGTTATATTTATCATGACGAGAAATAATCACCTTTAAAATAAAGAAAAAAGAATGACATTTATTTTATACGTCATTATTAATGACTTTTAGAAACTATTTATGATTTTCAAAAGGCATTTCACATTTTAAGGACATTATTAGCTAATTATTGTGGATTTGATTAACTTTTCTATGACTTTTTGCAGTTTAATGATTTTCTGCTCTGACTTTTTAAACAACTTTTTATGAAAAATGTAATTGTTTTTTGTAACTTCTCTTTGGCAAACATTGTAATGAAATTCTTTTGACTTTTAATCATTCTTATGAATTTTTTGCTATACTATATACTATGACTTTCCTATGACTTTTATTAAGGCAAACTATGACTTTTTCTGACACTATTAAATTACGCATGGCGTAGTAAACTATTATGGCATTTCTAAAGTTTTTACTTTCCTAAGACTTTCTGAACACATTTAAAGGTTTGCGCTTACTAAGGCTTTTAAATGCCATACTTTACCACGAGTGGAGGAAGAAGAGAAGAAGTGAAGAAGTGAAGAAACCCGGCCGTCCTCAGATTTGTTCCAGAAACTCTGCACTCATCTTGGGGAGAAATGAAGAGAGGGAAGACAGCGTTAGGATTATTCTGGTTTAAGACATTTTAAAAACTAGTTTTTCTCTTTACTTTTTCAGGTATTTATTGTGCATTTTTTAAATATTCTTCACCTCGGGAAACAAATATTTCGTCAAAAAAGTAAGGCGTACAGAAGGGTTGATGTTATCTCAGGGACTGATGGCTGCTGTATTTCTCTACGTGGTAATTGTTTCCCTTTTCATTATTTATAGAATATTTAGAGTGGTTGAATATATTCTTTCTGCATTAAAGGTGGGGTAGGTAAGTTTGAGAAACCGGCTCGAGATACACTTTTTGTTATATTCCATGGAATGCTCTTAACATCCCGATAGCAATGAACATCTTAAGTGCTTTGACACAAAATCCCTAACAACATTTCATATGTGGAAGCGGCTAAAATAACTGGATGGCCTACCTGCCTGTCAGCCTTCCATCTGTGCACAAACTTATCTCGTGCCCTCATTGGTCATGTGCGCGTTCGTGTGTATTGGAGGAGGGGCTCTGTAAGGGTTTCTCCAAAATTACCTACCCCACCTTTAAGTACTTAAGTACTTTGTACTGATTAAACATATATTTTCTCAAGAAACATCAACATGATTTTTTATGACACATACAATAATACATTTGTCACGGTTTCCTAAACTATGAAATTAAACCAAGCCATTCTACATCAGCTCATCGTGACTCGTTAAAATAAAACCTCCTCCCCCACTGGTTTCAGTGATTTGAAGATGATAAAACAGCTTTCCATTTGTCAAAAATACCTGTCAGAAAATAGTAGATAATGAATGTCGTGTATTTCAACAAGTAGCTTGCTTCATAGATGCAGAGTTGGGTGTAACGCGTTACTGTAATAATATTACTTTGTCGGTAACGGAGTAGTGTAACGCGCTACTTTTATAATTCAGTAATCACTCTACAGTTACTAACATTGCCCCGACACGCGTTACTTTCTAATAATAATCAAACCTCAACAAACACCTGCAAAGAACACATGCTAAGGTGAAGATAACGCACATAGCTGTTGTTTATTTATATCACACACGTAGTCTGTTCTTCTTCTCTGTTTTCCGGTTGTTGCCTGTTTTGAATGACGAATACACACTTCCGCCGCCTGCTGGTAAGGAGAGTTATTGCCACTCACGCATGCGCAGTTCGTACGTGCTCGGCTGAAGTCTTTGCGGTGTGCTCCAGTCTGGCTCCAGTGCAACACATGGCCAACACGCAGGAGAACACGCTGACGCAACAGCGAGCAGAGATAGACTGTGCAACATATACAGATAGCAGGAGACAGAGGACAGCCACGGGCAGATAGGAAAACATTCAGGATCTGGATCAGTCTTATGCGACATTTGAAACTTTAGCAGTCTGCGTGATCTGCCTGCAGGGAGGGGCGGGCCGGCCCTGCGAGTAAAGTAACGAGTAAAGTAACGAGTAAAGTAACGAATTACTTTATGTAGAGAGTGACGAAGTAGTTTAATATATTACTTTTTTTTTTAAAAGTAATATGTAATATATTACTTTTTTTTAGTAACGACCCCATCTCTGCATAGATGTTACTAAAAGTGTTAAAAGTAGATCCGTTTCTGAACACATTCAGGAGACTGATGCACCACAGGAGATTTAAATTATCTTAGTATTCAGGACAACAAACATGTTGGCACAGAAAGCTTTTGAAAATTAAAAATATAAAAGGTCAACATTAAACTATATAAATACAATATACATGTAGTGTCTTACATAAAACAGTACTGTTTACGCTACGCCATTGTGAGGTTGTAAACACGGAAGTGGAACGTGACAAACACACATTCAGACCTTTCTGATAAAAGTTAGCGTTACTGTGAGTAAACCTGACCCACGCGTAAAACAACAACACTGTCTACTAACAGTTTTTACTTACCAATGTTGACGGGGTAGCAGAATGCGCAGGTTGTTTGTAGAGAAAACGTCAACAAGTTATTCCACACCGGTGCCGTGCTGCTTCTCTGCACGATGAGACTTCCGGGGTGTTTCCTGCAGAGTGACTCTTTCCCTGCAGAGAGGCTCAGCTGCTGAACGCATCACATAAACTACTACTATATTCTAGTAGTTCTGCAGAAAAACTGTGGATTAAAAAAGGGATACAAATTAATGTATGGAAGATTCATGCAACGCTGCCGCATGCGTAAAGTGGATAGATCGACACATTACGCGCACTTTTACCTCGATGAAAAAACAGAAAGTAAAGTAAGTACAAGTATTGTACTTAAGTATTTAGGTAAAAAAGTAGTTCCATTTAATGTTACTTTATACTTCTACTCCATTAAGAGGCAAATATTGTTTATTTGTACTCGTTTATTTTAACACTCATAGTTACTTTGTACATATAAAACGATAGTTACTGCTGTAACTACGGTTCTATGAGTCCCGTGCTTTAGCACTGGATATGTCCATCGCGCGCATGCGCAGCTCGAGTACCAATAACAACAAAGTCACCTGTGACCACTGACACCAGAGGCCTGGGGGGTATACTACGAAGCAGGATTTTCGCTTAGCCGCAGTTGGGCCTGGCTCATTTCGTGGCATCTGCAGGCAGTGGCAAGTACTTCCGGCATATGCCACAGAGGCCGCTACTCTGTGGTAGCTGTGGCAAGTACTTCCGGCATATGCTGATCTGTACACAGGACTGATGATCTGTAGGCCTACACAGGGTTGGGTTGTAACGGAATACATGTAACGGCGTTACGTAATCAGAATACAAAAACCAAGTAGCCTAACTGTATTCAGCTCGCGTTACATTTGAAAAACAACTCATCCGAATACAGTTACTTTCGTAAACCTGAAGTGAACACATTTTGGAAAACTTATTGGAATTATTGGTGGAAAAGTTTCCTCACAAAATGTAACCTAATATTCATTACCGGCAGAACTGTACGCAGGATGAGAGAAAGATCTCTTTTTAAATATATTGAAAGTTAGAAACGGAGATGGTTCGATAAAACGTGTAAGATAACGTTTATGTAGCATTTCTTTATTGTCGAAAGGATGACATTTCATAACTGGATCAAATCAAAGTGAATGGCCTGCTGCTGCTGAAGGCATGGCGCAAATATAAGTCCTTTGCCTAATTTATAAAGTAAACCTTAGCATCTCACTAGCAGTGGCAACTGCAATCAGTTACAGCTGCCCTAAGTCTGCAGCCAAGTCTAATAACACCAGTGTACACGTTGCTGTGTCAATACAGATATTTATTTGTTAATTATTTGTCCTTACTAGTCATACACCTGGTTTATCGTAGCAAGCAGCGGAAACTCCCCTCAAGAAGCGACAATTGCCAAGGGCGTTGCAACCCTCACTGGCCAATATTTCATCATAAATATAGCACGTTTGTTTATTTTAGCAACCCATGCTCCAAGTAAAATTGAATAGAAATGATGATGTATAATCTTTTTGAAAAATAGAGATCGCACATCAGTCCTGTGTACAGATCAGTTCGATAAAGTCATGCCTAAACAGCGACATTTTACACGATAAATACGGGTTTAAATAGCTGCATTTGCCACGGAAGGCGAGTGGCAGCTACAGTAAACCTTCTCTTACTCTGGCATCTTGTGGCAACTCCCGTTGAGCAGCGGCAGATGCCTCGGCAAGTTGTGGCCTCTGTGGCATATGCTGTCTCTTCTTAGCCGGCTAAATTCAGCGAAAACTCGGGGTTTCCGGTCCTACGACGCTGGTTCTCTTTTTAGCAGGCTATATCTCCATGGTAACTTATGCTGAGCGGCTAACCTGCCCCGGAGCAGGTTAGGTTGCAGGCTAAGAGCTCAATTCAGTGAAAGCACTGCCTGCACTGACCAATCAGAGCTCAGTGTGCGGAGTTTAAAGCGATCAAGTCATATTACAGGAGAAAGGAAATACAGAAAAGCTGCCGTTGCAGGAAAGACAGCCGGCAAAAATCATCTGACTGTGTGAACGTGAACATGAATAGAATATCACCTCCCATCTTCAGAGCAATCTGACTATTATAACATTAGCGTTAAGAAAGCTTACATATCTGCCACAACATAAGTAACTGGATCAAAGTAACAGTCCGCGGCATATCACTTCATAATGTATCATATATCTCCTTATCTGAGTCAGCTGAGCCGTATCTGGCCGTGCAACACTCACAGTGTCACATACTGTATGCAGAAGTATTATTTTAAGCAACACATTAAGTTGACGAAACACTCGAGACAAATGTAATTGAAGTCAGATCGTGTTTTAGACGGAGCAGTGATATCATAAACCTGTTAATGTACGCATTCAAACACTTGTTCTGTTCCCAGCTGTATTCACCTTGCAGGTGCAGCTCTGTGGCTTTGATCCTGGATCAAGTGTTTAAGTCATGGATGTTTAAAGTTTAACTTCTTCATATGTCTAATATTATAGTTGACTTTTCATGCAGGAAGTATGACGCTGCGCTGTCAGTGCGCTTCTCCATGTTTGTGATTGGTCGAATGCTCCAAATACCACTCCTTTCATGTGAACGCGCACCTAACTAGATAGGGCACGGCTGGCTTGAGCGATCCACTTGATAACCCGCGTCGTAGGACCGTTTAGCGAGAGCGCGTATGTTTTGGATTAGGCCAACGATAACTCAAACATATCCAGGTTAGGTTGAACCAGGTTCGTAGTACATGCCTCTGCTATATCAGCCGGTGTCGTCAGAGGATCTGTTCCCAGATTCTTCTCGCGAGCACACAAGAATTCTGAGTGACAGGATACTCTGGCGGTCATCCGGGACTCATAGAACCGTAGTTACAGCCGTAACTATCGTTCTATTTCGTCCCTACTGACCGCCAGAGGCAGTGCTTTAGCCCTGGATGATTTATATCAACAATGTCATGAAGAATCCAAGAGGACGGACAACTCTTGGGCTAGAGCTAAGGCCTTCGCCGGATTGCTGACAACTGTCATTCTGGCCCGGCCGAAGGCTAGGGGCCGGCGTCGGAACTGCAATTCATATCCCTGGGTTAGGGTGGAAACCACCCAAGGGTCGGAAGTACAGGCAGCTGCTTTTCCCAGCTGCTGCTGCTGCTGCTGCTGGGAAAAGCAGCCGACGACCGGCCCCGGGACTTCAGGGCCTAGCCCCCCGGCCCCTGGAGCCCCTTGGGGGCAGGCGACCTGGGGCACGAAAGTCATTGGGAGGCGGTTGAGTGGGCCGCTGGGACTTCTGCAGACCACCCCTGTAAGCCGGTGGCTGAGTGCGGCTGCTAGAGCGGCCCCTGGGCCCGCTGGGAGCGTAGGCCCTGCAGAGCAGCCCGTCAGTGACCCTGCACTGAGGCCGAGGGCACCTGGCCTCAGGCCTAGTGCTGCGTACCGGTACGCCGAACCGGTACTGGACTTGTAAAAAGTTTCGGTACAAGTCCGGTTAAAACCGGAACGTCGGGAACCGGTACTTGGACTCGCAAAAAAACTAGCACTTACGTATATTCTGGTGTCTGTGGTTATTTAAACATTCCCTGATGAACGTTATTCAGTGTGAATAAATGAGTGCTAATCCCAGTGTGCTCAGTGTACAACATCACATGTCATTTCACCTTCGATTCACGGTTTGAAGATGTAGAATTTCGCCACATGCTAATGCTAACCGGAAATGAAGAATTTTCAGAATAAAAGTATTAAATTAATAGTGTGAACTTCCGGTTTTTTCAGAATAAAAATGATTTAAATTAGTGTATTTAATTCAAAATTACGCCATATCAACATTGATTTTAATTTCTAACAGTATGTATGTACATCACTATGTATGTAGTATGTACTGTATAATGTACACATGTAGATTGTAGAAAATACATGGTGCACAGACAGTACAGTACACTCTGACTGTACAGTCACTACAGCCTATACTGTATAGTAGGTGTGTAACAGTGTAATGCGTATAGTCTACTCTACACTCTACCTTTCAGCAACGCTTTAGGGATTTAGGCTCAGTCAGCTCAGGGACTGTTTGGTTACTTTAGTTTGGTAAATGAAATACATGTTTGAACTTTGTAGTAGTTCACTGTAGTTGCTGTCATAAGTCATTTGTAGACTAAGTGGCACATTTGTACTTTGTAGAGAAATGTAGACACAAGTTGGAAGGGAGCACAATAAACCTGATGAGTGAATTTGAGTTGATTATGAGTTAATTTTCAATTGATAATTAGCTCACAATAAGTTCACTTTAGTTACTCACACAACTTGACACAAGCCATGGGTTCAGGTCCGGACTTATAAGTCCGGACCTGAACCTGAACCTCTGGACTTGAGTCCGGACCTGAACCTGAATGTGAGTCCAGGTACGCAGCACTAGGCCTTAGAGCCTCATCAGGAGCTAGAATCAGGGAGGCGATGGCAGGCTCAGTGGGTGGTATGCCACCCAGCCCCACCCTCGCCGGATACTCAGAGGTACTCCTCTGAAGGAGGAACAGTGAGGGGGACAGGGGCAGGGCTACGTCTGAAGAAGGCGCTAGCCTGAGCCAAGTCGGCCTGCGGAACCGGAATCTGCAAGTGCGCCAGGGCTGTACGAATAATGGCCGCCATGGAGCCGTCCTCTGCGCCCCTCTCTCCTCAGAGAACCCTGAGCAGAGGAGAGGGAAGCCTCCTCGAGCGGAACCTCGTCCTCCGTCTCTTTATTGAAGAGGTTATCCGAAGCCGCTAGCGACAAGGCATCCTCATACAGAGGTGCGCCAACCGAAGGAGGGGCAGGCGGCACGCTAGCAGCCCCTATACCGGGTATAGTTCCAGTAATCCAAAATTCGGCTCACAGATAGCAAATAAGCTTGACTCGGACAAAATACGTCTCAGGATAGTTTGTTTTTTACTTACACAAAAAGGTATCAAATACAAACACATATTCTCTCAGTTCAAAAAACTATGTTCTCCTTCTCACACACCAATCACCAGCAGCTGACGTCGGCTATAACATCTCGTAAACACGAACAGCTGCGGTCGTCTATGCCGTTAATTTCACACGGCTGGTTCCAATAAATTATATACTAGCACTAACAACAAATGATAATAATATTCAAATATACATTTTAACATATGGCTCCTACACCGGGCCCTGGCTGAAGGGCCAAGAGCAGGGCCGGATTAACCATATGGGCAACCTGGGCAAGTGCCCAGGGGCCCTT
Organism: Pseudochaenichthys georgianus; assembly: GCF_902827115.2. NCBI lineage: Eukaryota > Metazoa > Chordata > Actinopteri > Perciformes > Channichthyidae > Pseudochaenichthys > Pseudochaenichthys georgianus. Next base: position 153,606 of record NW_027263114.1, read on the forward strand.
GAGCAAAGAGGGCCCTCAGTGACAAGATTAAAAAAATAAATATATATATATTTATTATTATTTTATTTTTTTCGGGCACAACCTCACTCATCATACATTGTTTTTAAATGACACTCACTCTTCGCTATAAATAACACAGCTTTTCTATAGGGTCAAATTAATATATTTTCTAAACCGTCTCTGTACTGTAGGTCTCACTATGTATGCGCTCAAATGTATTACTACGCGGCGGCAGTGTATAGCCGAATCACAGCCCCACCCTCACTCATGTCACATTTTGTCACGTGAGCAGAAAAAAATGGATGGTGCCGGTAGCCAAACGCCCAGCGGGGCTGCGAAAAGAAAGAAAAAGAAGAGAGAGTGGCGGCTGCATTAAAAAATGTGCCAACAATAAATAGCTTTTTCAAAAAAGCAAAAAGTGACGAAATAGGCCAGCAACAACCACAAGGAACAGTGGCGACGGTCACGGAGGATGTTGTTGAGCTAGCGAGCAATGTTAGCCTTGAACCTAGCATGCTAACGCAGCAGCGAGTAGAAGAGGAAGATAAAGATGAAGACGAGCCTGACGAGGACGTCACAGAGCAGGGTGAAGGTTCGAGTTCATCGGAAGTTCCCTGTGTCTCTCAGGACCCTGCACAATGGGGATTAATTGCTGGAAATGTCCGGGAGGAGACTTTGATGAAAGAGGTTTCATACTTTCATAATCGGGCAACGAAGTATCCAGCATCTCGGAGGGAGACCGATGCTAGCGGCCGGACACGCTCACTGACCAATGATATGCTGACCAGACTGATTGACCGATTGAGAAATCGTTCAACGCGATTGGATTATTTATTCTCCATCTACCGGAGCAATTTGCCTGCAAACTTGTATCCACTCACAGCCACAGTAATGCATTTGTTCTCGGCTTTAGTGATTGGAAGCATTCCGAGAGGATAACGGAACATGAGACGAGTGGTGAGCACAGAAAATGCATACTTTCACTTATGCATCGCACTAAACTCATGGGCACTGTGGATGCTTCTCTAGGGATGCAGGTCGACACAGAAAGTCAGTACTGGAAGGATGTATTGAGACGTGTAGTTGCGGTGATTAAATTCTTGAGTGAGAGGGGGCTTCCTTTCCGGGGAAATTACGAACTTTTAGGATCCGCACATAACGGGAACTACCTGGGAATCCTGGAGCTGCTCGTGCAGTTTGATCCATTTTTAAAGGATCATTTGCAGAAGTTTGGCCAGAAGAGACGTGGTAGGACTTCATACTTGTCATCAACTATCTGTGAGGAGTTTATTGGTTTGATGGGTGACAGAACAAAGGAAGCAATAGCAACAGAACTACAGCGAGCAAGGTATTTCTCTGTCATCGTAGATTCTACACCTGACATGTCTCACGTCGACCAATTAACTTTCGTTTTCCGATTTGTGAGTGAGAAAGGAAAAGTCATTGAGAGATTTATTGGATTTGAACCCATTCACAGTCACACTGGGTCAAGTCTGGCTGACTGCGTGATGAAGATGGTCATTGATATGGGGCTGGATCTCTCAAACTGCCGTGGCCAGGCTCATGACAATGCATCCAACATGTCAGGAAAATATAATGGGCTGCAAGCTCATCTCAAGAAAAGCAACCCACTCATACATTACATTCCGTGCGCAGCACACTCCTTGAATTTGGTTGGTGTCAACTGTGTTGAAAGTAGTTGTCGTGAAGCAAGCCAGTTTTTTGATATACTTCAAGCACTTTATGCTTTTTGCTCTGCTTCTACCCACCGATGGAATAAAGTGTTCACTGAAAACATCACACTGAAGCTAAAATCTCTCTCCTGTACAAGATGGAGCTGCAGAGGAGACTCCACAAGAGCTCTTTGTGAGAATTACACTGCAATAAGAGGGGCTTTACAAATGTTGGCGGATGATGACGAAGAGCGCCAGGACACACGGCGAGAGGCCTCTGCGCTGTGTGGCAAACTTGGGAAACTAGAGACTGCTCTGCTGACAATATTTTGGGACACTGTACTGCACCAATTCAAGCTTACGAGCACTGGCTTGCAAAAGAAAGACATTGACCTAATGACAGCTGTGCGACTTTTGGAATCGCTGCGCACTTACGTTGCATCACTACGAGGGACATTTTCGGACTTTGAGACATCTGCCCGGGCCGTCACCGGCGTGACACAGACATACCAGCACGAGACTCACCGTGTTGGTAAAAGACGAGTATTTGATGACAAGACAGTGGAGCACGAGGTGGTACTGACTGGCAGTACAACATTCCAGGTTGAGACATTCAATGTCATTATTGACAGGTTGCTCTCAGGACTTAGCAAACGCCTGGATGCATACAAAGTCATAAATGATCACTTTGGAGTCCTATTTGACATGTGCTGTGATGACACTGATCTCCGCAGACGGGCCAATATTCTCTCCTCATCATATCCTACTGACTTGGATAAGTCATTAGGAGATGAGCTGATCCAGTTTAGGGATTTTGTCAGCACAGAACCAGATAAAACTCCTGCAAACAGACTGCAGGTGGTGCTAAAACATGGACTACAGACAACATTCTCCAATGTTTTTCTCACACTACCTGTAACCAACTGCGAGGGTGAGAGGTCCTTTTCACAGCTTAAACGCATAAAAAATGAACTTAGGACAACCATGGCTCAGAAGAGACTTTCAGCCCTTTCTTTGATGGCCATCGAGTCTGATCTTGTGAGGGATCTGGATTTTGATGACCTAATCACAGACTTTTCAAAGAGAAAGGCAAGGAAGAAACACTTCAAAAAGGTAAGATCCACTGTCTCTCATACACTCATTCATTCACTCCCTCTCACACACGCTCACTCTCTCTCCCTCTCATACACACACACACACACACACACACACACACACACACACACACACACACACACACACACACACACACACACACACACACACACACACACACACACACACACACACACACACACACACACACACACACACACACACACACACACACACACACACACACACACACACACACACACACACACACACACACACACACACACACACACACACCACACACACACACACACACACACACACACACACACACACACACACACACACACACACACACACACACACACACACACACACACACACACACGTGAGGGAAATATTTTGTTGTGTGTTTGTACCAAAAAGCATTTTGTGTTTCACATAGGTCTGCCATAACTTAGAGCAGGGGGTTAAAGGTTAAAGGGTTAAAGGTTCCGCTTTCCTGTTGGGGGACTGTGACTAACTGCCAGAGGACTTTAACAGACTGTCTTTGTCTCTGAATCCAGGTTCTTGTGATTATCGATCAGAAGACGCGCGAAATAGAGGCTCCTCCTTGATTATCTGTGTAGATTTGCGCTGTGTTTCTGTGTAATCTTCAGTGTTGGCTGGGGAATCACATGATGAAGTCGTGTGAGAACCCTGCCAATGCTCCCGGCCGTGGCTCTCAATAAACTCAGGTGTTTGATATAAAGCGGACTCCAGCCTCCATTCCTTCCATCAACATTGCTGAAAAGAAAACCTCTCTCACAGATTGGCGTCACGGAACAGGCACCTTCAGATCTTTCAGACATTGGTGAGTACATTTCTATTTTGAGATTGACTCGCCAGCGTTTGAGATCAACGGTGTATTAAAATTACCTGAGAGAACTGAGCTGCTGCATTTTTTTTGGGTTTCTCTACTCATTTACATCTGGAGGCTAATCTATAACCTCAGGAATCGGTGTCAAGGGGATATTGTCCTGGCCGATTTCCCCGTGTTTGTTGCTGGGACAGGTGTCTACGAGCAAACGCGGCTTATGTGAAAACTATGAGAATATTTGGGGCTAATGATAACCTAGGAATATCGAATTTCATCGATCTCCTCTGTGTGTGCTTCTTGGAATTAACTCACCACACAACAAATATTCAGAGAAACTTTTGAGAGATGCACCAGCAAAGTGGATTTTCTGAATTAGAAGCAATGTCGCAAGATTTGTATTGAAACAAATCGCCGAATTTAGGAGTTTTCAGAGGATAAATAGCATTTCTGCGGAGGTGCCGATTCTCCGCCCCCTGGGGAGAGCTGCACGTAGAAAAAAGGAGCATACAGCATTATCCGCGATTATTGACGCTTTTGAACTAAAGAAAGTGCCCAATGTGTGGTTTGAGAATGTTGTATGAATTGCTGAATTTGGCTGTGTTTGCAGATACACGAGAATTATGAGGATAGAGGGCTCATAATTAGTGGCCCCTCTGAAAGTCTCCCTAATTCGGATTAAAATAGGCTGGAAGAGTTTTTGTCAGGCTGAGTTGTTGAGAGTTTTTATGTTTGTTTGTCTAACTGCAGTGTTTGTTTGTATAATTGTTTCGTGTTTGTTTGTCTACCCGCCGTCTTGTGCATGCGTTGTAACAACTCATAATGAATCAGTCCACAGCCAGGGTCAAATGAACTAAAACTTCAGTTATTTCACCAAAATTAAATGACTTGAGAGAAATAAAACAATAATGTAAAGATGAAAAGCTCAAACAGCTCAATGTTGTATTATTTGTTTCATTTATTCTTAAATCTATGTATTATATGGTAATAATGAATAATAAAAAAAAACGTAATGTATTGAACACATTCCAAAACAAAGAAGATAAGACAGAACCAGACTCAGACATGAGGACTGGCTTATCTATAGCCAGTTGAGAAGCACTTGAGGTGCTTGGCTCTGTGAGGCCTGATGTACTTATAGGGTTCTGTTTTCTTCAAGGTTGTGTCTTCCTAGTCGAATGTACTTAATGTAAGTCGCTTTGGATAAAAGCGTCAGCTAACTGCAATGTAGTCAGACAGTAATTGAAACTTTTGCGCTGTTGCTGCAAAATGAAAACCTTGTTGATTGTCTGTTTCCAACTGGCCACTGGAATCAGATAATTGATATACGTTGAAGTTCAATTGCAGTTTAAATATAGTTTAACATTCTTTATTAAACTGTTTCAAATTATTTCTAGTACAATTGGTCTATACAGACATTACTACAATCCTAATAGTTGTCAAATACTGAGCTTATGAACAATAGAGTAAAGGTCGCTGGTTAAGCCAGGATCAATATACTTGTTGAGGTTTTATTGTGCACATAATAAATGTGTTTAAACGAATTGAGCAATTTTTTAAGGAGTATAATGTTGCAATTTTTAACATAAGTAATTGCAGTTCAAAGGTAGATGTTTTTTTTCTCCTTCTCTCGTTCACGAGCACACAAAAATAAATCATAAACATTTCCAAATCCGAACAGACAGAGAAGTAAACTAAACTATTTTGCTCTTCATTTTTAAATGGGATTTTCCGCTACATAACAGAAGACTTAATACAGGACTTAAAGAACGTTTTAAAGACAAGTCATGGAGAGGTTTGCATTTTGGACGGAATCTCCCCTTTCCTCTGCTCCTAAAATCCTGCACCCGAGGTCAATCACAGGCGTGACCTTTGGAGGGGCAGA